>NW_027366151.1:0-79831 GCF_046119375.1 Phyllobates terribilis
GTTTTTTCAATGGCAAAAAATCACTGAATAATCGTAAAATGCACCAAAACAGTAATATCTCCACATTTGCAAGGTGCCAATTCTGAAATTTTTTGCTTTTTCCTGTTAATCCTAGCATGATAAAGAAGATTCAAAGAGAGTGAGATGCCAGCTCTTTCATTCAGTCAGTAGCTTCAAACATTTCTGGACGTTTTTCAATGGCAAAAATCAATGAATATTGTAAATGCACAACAGTAATATCTCCACATTGCAAGGAGCAATTCTGAAATTTTTTGCTTTTCCTGCTAATCCTAGCATGATACAAGAAAGATTCAAAGAGAGTGAGATGCCAGCTCCTTTCATTCAGTCAGTAGCTTCAAACATTTTCTGGACGTTTTTCAATGGCAAAACTCAATGAATATTGTAAATGCACAAACAGTAATATCTCCACATTGCAAGGTGCAATTCTGAAATTTTTTGCTTTTTCCTGTTAATCCTAGCATGATAAAGAAGATTCAAAGAGAGTGAAGATGCCAGCTCCTTTCATTCAGTCAGTAGCTTCAAACATTTCTGGTATATGAAAACATGTTTTTCAATGGCAAAAATCAATGAATATTGTAAATGCACAACAGTAATATCTCCACATTGCAAGGTGCAATTCTGAAATTTTTTGCTTTTTCCTGTTAATCCTAGCATGATAAAGAAGATTCAAAGAGAGTGAGATGCCAGCTCCTTTCATTCAGTCAGTAGCTCAAACATTTCTGGTATATGAAAAACATGTTTTTCAATGGCAAAAAATCAATGAATATTGTAAATGCACAAACAGTAATATCTCCACATTGCAAGGTGCAATTCTGAAATTTTTGCTTTTTCCTGCTAATCCTAGCATGATAAAGAAGATTCAAAGAGAGTGAGATGCCAGCTCCTTTCATTCAGTCAGTAGCTTCAAACATTTCTGGTATATGAAAAACATGTTTTCAATGGCAAAAATCAATGAATATTGTAAATGCAACAAACAGTACTATCTCCACATTGCACGGTGCAATTCTGAAATTTTTAGCTTTTTCCTGTAATCCTAGCATGATAAAGAAGATTCAAAGAGAGTGAGATGCCAGCTCCTTTCATTCAGTCAGTAGCTTCAAACATTTCTGGTATATGAAAAACATGTTTTTCAATGGCAAAAATCAATGAATATTGTAAATGCACAAACAGTAATATCTCCACATTGCAAGGTGCAATTCTGAAATTTTTTGCTTTTTCCTGCTAATCCTAGCATGATAAAGAAGATTCAAAGAGAGTGAGATGCCAGCTCCTTTCATTCAGTCAAGTAGCTTCAAACATTTCTGGTATATGAAAAACGTTTTTTCAATGGCAAAAATCAATGAATATTGTAAATGCACAAACAGTAATATCTCCACATTGCACGGTGCAATTCTGAAATTTTTAGCTTTTTCCTGTTAATCCTAGCATGATAAAGAAGATCAAAGAGAGTGAGATGCCAGCTCCTTTCATTCAGTCAGTAGCTTCAAACATTTCTGGTATATGAAAAACATGTTTTTCAATGGCAAAAATCAATGAATATTGTAAATGCAAAACAGTAATATCTCCACATTGCAAGGTGCAATTCTGAAATTTTTTGCTTTTTCCTGCTAATCTAGCATGATAAAGAAGATTCAAAGAGAGTGAGATGCCAGCTCCTTTCATTCAGTCAGTAGCTTCAAACATTTCTGGTATATGAAAAACGTTTTTCAATGGCAAAAATCAATGAATATTGTAAATGCACAAACAGTAATATCTCCACATTGCACGGTGCAATTCTGAAATTTTTAGCTTTTTCCTGTTAATCCTAGCATGATAAAGAAGATTCAAAGAGAGTGAGATGCCAGCTCCTTTCATTCAGTCAGTAGCTTCAAACATTTCTGGTATATGAAAAACATGTTTTTCAATGGCAAAAATCAATGAATATTGTAAATGCACAAACAGTAATATCTCCACATTGCAAGGTGCAATTCTGAAATTTTTTGCTTTTTCCTGTTAATCCTAGCATGATAAAGAAGATTCAAAGAGAGTGAGATGCCAGCTCCTTTCATTCAGTCAGTAGCTTCAAACATTTCTGGTATATGAAAAACATGTTTTTCAATGGCAAAAATCAATGAATATTGTAAATGCACAAACAGTAATATCTCCACATTGCAAGGTGCAATTCTGAAATTTTTTGCTTTTTCCTGCTAATCCTAGCATGATAAAGAAGATTCAAAGAGAGTGAGATGCCAGCTCCTTTCATTCAGTCAGTAGCTTCAAACATTTCTGGTATATGAAAAACATGTTTTTCAATGGCAAAAATCAATGAATATTGTAAATGCACAAACAGTAATATCTCCACATTGCACGGTGCAATTCTGAAATTTTTAGCTTTTTCCTGTTAATCCTAGCATGATAAAGAAGATTCAAAGAGAGTGAGATGCCAGCTCCTTTCATTCAGTCAGTAGCTTCAAACATTTCTGGACGTTTTTCAATGGCAAAAATCAATGAATATTGTAAATGCACAAACAGTAATATCTCCACATTGCAAGGTGCAATTCTGAAATTTTTTGCTTTTTCCTGTTAATCCTAGCATGATAAAGAAGATTCAAAGAGAGTGAGATGCCAGCTCCTTTCATTCAGTCAGTAGCTTCAAACATTTCTGGACGTTTTTCAATGGCAAAAATCAATGAATATTGTAAATGCACAAACAGTAATATCTCCACATTGCAAGGTGCAATTCTGAAATTTTTTGCTTTTCCTGTTAATCCTAGCATGATAAAGAAGATTCAAAGAGAGTGAGATGCCAGCTCCTTTCATTCAGTCAGTAGCTTCAAACATTTCTGGTATATGAAAAACATGTTTTTCAATGGCAAAAATCAATGAATATTGTAAATGCACAAACAGTAATATCTCCACATTGCAAGGTGCAATTCTGAAATTTTTTGCTTTTTCCTGTTAATCCTAGCATGATAAAGAAGATTCAAAGAGAGTGAGATGCCAGCTCCTTTCATTCAGTCAGTAGCTTCAAACATTTCTGGTATATGAAAAACATGTTTTTCAATGGCAAAAATCAATGAATATTGTAAATGCACAAACAGTAATATCTCCACATTGCAAGGTGCAATTCTGAAATTTTTTGCTTTTTCCTGCTAATCCTAGCATGATAAAGAAGATCAAAGAGAGTGAGATGCCAGCTCCTTTCATTCAGTCAGTAGCTTCAAACATTTCTGGACGTTTTTCAATGGCAAAACTCAATGAATATTGTAAATGCACAAACAGTAATATCTCCACATTGCAAGGTGCAATTCTGAAAATTTTTTGCTTTTTCCTGTTAATCCTAGCATGATAAAGAAGATTCAAAGAGAGTGAGATGCCAGCTCCTTTCATTCAGTCAGTAGCTTCAAACATTTCTGGTATATGAAAAACATGTTTTTCAATGGCAAAAATCAATGAATATTGTAAATGCACAAACAGTAATATCTCCACATTGCAAGGTGCAATTCTGAAATTTTTTGCTTTTTCCTGTTAATCCTAGCATGATAAAGAAGATTCAAAGAGAGTGAGATGCCAGCTCCTTTCATTCAGTCAGTAGCTTCAAACATTTCTGGTATATGAAAAACATGTTTTTCAATGGCAAAAATCAATGAATATTGTAAATGCACAAACAGTAATATCTCCACATTGCAAGGTGCAATTCTGAAATATTTTGCTTTTCCTGCTAATCCTAGCATGATAAAGAAGATTCAAAGAGAGTGAGATGCCAGCTCCTTTCATTCAGTCAGTAGCTTCAAACATTTCTGGTATATGAAAAACATGTTTTTCAATGGCAAAAATCAATGAAATATTGTAAATGCACAAACAGTAATATCTCCACATTGCAAGGTGCAATTCTGAAATTTTTTGCTTTTTCCTGCTAATCCTAGCATGATAAAGAAGATTCAAAGAGAGTGAGATGCCAGCTCCTTTCATTCAGTCAGTAGCTTCAAACATTTCTGGTATATGAAAAACATGTTTTTCAATGGCAAAAATCAATGAATATTGTAAATGCACAAACAGTAATATCTCCACATTGCAAGGTGCAATTCTGAAATTTTTTGCTTTTTCCTGCTAATCCTAGCATGATAAAGAAGATTCAAAGAGAGTGAGATGCCAGCTCCTTTCATTCAGTCAGTAGCTTCAAACATTTCTGGTATATGAAAAACATGTTTTTCAATGGCAAAAATCAATGAATATTGTAAATGCACAAACAGTAATATCTCCACATTGCACGGTGCAATTCTGAAATTTTTAGCTTTTTCCTGTTAATCCTAGCATGATAAAGAAGATTCAAAGAGAGTGAGATGCCAGCTCCTTTCATTCAGTCAGTAGCTTCAAACATTTCTGGTATATGAAAAACATGTTTTTCAATGGCAAAAATCAATGAATATTGTAAATGCACAAACAGTAATATCTCCACATTGCAAGGTGCAATTCTGAAATTTTTTGCTTTTTCCTGCTAATCCTAGCATGATAAAGAAGATTCAAAGAGAGTGAGATGCCAGCTCCTTTCATTCAGTCAGTAGCTTCAAACATTTCTGGTATATGAAAAATGTTTTTCAATGGCAAAAATCAATGAATATTGTAAATGCACAAACAGTAATATCTCCACATTGCACGGTGCAATTCTGAAATTTTTAGCTTTTTCCTGTTAATCCTAGCATGATAAAGAAGATTCAAAGAGAGTGAGATGCCAGCTCCTTTCATTCAGTCAGTAGCTTCAAACATTTCTGGTATATGAAAAACATGTTTTTCAATGGCAAAAATCAATGAATATTGTAAATGCAACAAACAGTAATATCTCCACATTGCAAGGTGCAATTCTGAAATTTTTTGCTTTTTCCTGCTAATCCTAGCATGATAAAGAAGATTCAAAAGAGTGAGATGCCAGCTCCTTTCATTCAGTCAGTAGCTTCAAACATTTCTGGTATATGAAAAACGTTTTTCAATGGCAAAAATCAATGAATATTGTAAATGCACAAACAGTAATATCTCCACATTGCACGGTGCAATTCTGAAATTTTTAGCTTTTTCCTGTTAATCCTAGCATGATAAAGAAGATTCAAAGAGAGTGAGATGCCAGCTCCTTTCATTCAGTCAGTAGCTTCAAACATTTCTGGTATATGAAAAACATGTTTTTCAATGGCAAATATCAATGAATATTGTAAATGCACAAACAGTAATATCTCCACATTGCAAGGTGCAATTCTGAAATTTTTTGCTTTTTCCTGCTAATCCTAGCATGATAAAGAAGATTCAAAGAGAGTGAGATGCCAGCTCCTTTCATTCAGTCAGTAGCTTCAAACATTTCTGGTATATGAAAAACATGTTTTTCAATGGCAAAAATCAATGAATATTGTAAATGCACAAACAGTAATATCTCCACATTGCAAGGTGCAATTCTGAAATTTTTTGCTTTTTCCTGCTAATCCTAGCATGATAAAGAAGATTCAAAGAGAGTGAGATGCCAGCTCCTTTCATTCAGTCAGTAGCTTCAAACATTTCTGGACGTTTTTCAATGGCAAAAATCAATGAATATTGTAAATGCACAAACAGTAATATCTCCACATTGCAAGGTGCAATTCTGAAATTTTTTGCTTTTTCCTGTTAATCCTAGCATGATAAAGAAGATTCAAAGAGAGTGAGATGCCAGCTCCTTTCATTCAGTCAGTAGCTCAAACATTTCTGGTATATGAAAAACATGTTTTTCAATGGCAAAAATCAATGAATATTGTAAATGCACAAACAGTAATATCTCCACATTGCAAGGTGCAATTCTGAAATTTTTTGCTTTTTCCTGTTAATCCTAGCATGATAAAGAAGATTCAAAGAGAGTGAGATGCCAGCTCCTTTCATTCAGTCAGTAGCTTCAAACATTTCTGGTATATGAAAAACATGTTTTTCAATGGCAAAAATCAATGAATATTGTAAATGCACAAACAGTAATATCTCCACATTGCAAGGTGCAATTCTGAAATATTTTGCTTTTTCCTGCTAATCCTAGCATGATAAAGAAGATTCAAAGAGAGTGAGATGCCAGCTCCTTTCATTCAGTCAGTAGCTTCAAACATTTCTGGTATATGAAAAACATGTTTTTCAATGGCAAAAATCAATGAATATTGTAAATGCACAAACAGTAATATCTCCACATTGCAAGGTGCAATTCTGAAATTTTTTGCTTTTTCCTGTTAATCCTAGCATGATAAAGAAGATTCAAAGAGAGTGAGATGCCAGCTCCTTTCATTCAGTCAGTAGCTTCAAACATTTCTGGTATATGAAAAACATGTTTTTCAATGGCAAAAATCAATGAATATTGTAAATGCACAAACAGTAATATCTCCACATTACAAGGTGCAATTCTGAAATTTTTTGCTTTTTCCTGCTAATCCTAGCATGATAAAGAAGATTCAAAGAGAGTGAGATGCCAGCTCCTTTCATTCAGTCAGTAGCTTCAAACATTTCTGGTATATGAAAAACATGTTTTTCAATGGCAAAAATCAATGAATATTGTAAATGCACAAACAGTAATATCTCCACATTGCACGGTGCAATTCTGAAATTTTTAGCTTTTTCCTGTTAATCCTAGCATGATAAAGAAGATTCAAAGAGAGTGAGATGCCAGCTCCTTTCATTCAGTCAGTAGCTTCAAACATTTCTGGTATATGAAAAACATGTTTTTCAATGGCAAAAATCAATGAATATTGTAAATGCACAAACAGTAATATCTCCACATTGCAAGGTGCAATTCTGAAATTTTTTGCTTTTTCCTGCTAATCCTAGCATGATAAAGAAGATTCAAAGAGAGTGAGATGCCAGCTCCTTTCATTCAGTCAGTAGCTTCAAACATTTCTGGTATATGAAAAACGTTTTTCAATGGCAAAAATCAATGAATATTGTAAATGCACAAACAGTAATATCTCCACATTGCACGGTGCAATTCTGAAATTTTTAGCTTTTTCCTGTTAATCCTAGCATGATAAAGAAGATTCAAAGAGAGTGAGATGCCAGCTCCTTTCATTCAGTCAGTAGCTTCAAACATTTCTGGTATATGAAAAACATGTTTTTCAATGGCAAAAATCAATGAATATTGTAAATGCACAAACAGTAATATCTCCACATTGCAAGGTGCAATTCTGAAATTTTTTGCTTTTTCCTGCTAATCCTAGCATGATAAAGAAGATTCAAAGAGAGTGAGATGCCAGCTCCTTTCATTCAGTCAGTAGCTTCAAACATTCTGGTATATGAAAAACGTTTTTCAATGGCAAAAATCAATGAATATTGTAAATGCACAAACAGTAATATCTCCACATTGCACGGTGCAATTCTGAAATTTTTAGCTTTTTCCTGTTAATCCTAGCATGATAAAGAAGATTCAAAGAGAGTGAGATGCCAGCTCCTTTCATTCAGTCAGTAGCTTCAAACATTTCTGGTATATGAAAAACATGTTTTTCAATGGCAAAAATCAATGAATATTGTAAATGCACAAACAGTAATATCTCCACATTGCAAGGTGCAATTCTGAAATTTTTTTGCTTTTTCCTGCTAATCCTAGCATGATAAAGAAGATTCAAAGAGAGTGAGATGCCAGCTCCTTTCATTCAGTCAGTAGCTTCAAACATTTCTGGTATATGAAAAACATGTTTTTCAATGGCAAAAATCAATGAATATTGTAAATGCACAAACAGTAATATCTCCACATTGCAAGGTGCAATTCTGAAGTTTTTTGCTTTTTCCTGTTAATCCTAGCATGATAAAGAAGATTCAAAGAGAGTGAGATGCCAGCTCCTTTCATTCAGTCAGTAGCTTCAAACATTTCTGGTATATGAAAAACATGTTTTTCAATGGCAAAAATCAATGAATATTGTAAATGCACAACAGTAATATCTCCACATTGCAAGGTGCAATTCTGAAATTTTTTGCTTTTTCCTGCTAATCCTAGCATGATAAAGAAGATTCAAAGAGAGTGAGATGCCAGCTCCTTTCATTCAGTCAGTAGCTTCAAACATTTCTGGTATGAAAAACGTTTTTCAATGGCAAAACTCAATGAATATTGTAAATGCACAAACAGTAATATCTCCACATTGCAAGGTGCAATTCTGAAATTTTTTGCTTTTTCCTGTTAATCCTAGCATGATAAAGAAGATTCAAAGAGAGTGAGATGCCAGCTCCTTTCATTCAGTCAGTAGCTTCAAACATTTCTGGTATATGAAAAACATGTTTTTCAATGGCAAAAATCAATGAATATTGTAAATGCACAAACAGTAATATCTCCACATTGCAAGGTGCAATTCTGAAATTTTTTGCTTTTTCCTGTTAATCCTAGCATGATAAAGAAGATTCAAAGAGAGTGAGATGCCAGCTCCTTTCATTCAGTCAGTAGCTTCAAACATTTCTGGTATATGAAAAACATGTTTTTCAATGGCAAAAATCAATGAATATTGTAAATGCACAAACAGTAATATCTCCACATTGCAAGGTGCAATTCTGAAATATTTTGCTTTTTCCTGCTAATCCTAGCATGATAAAGAAGATTCAAAGAGAGTGAGATGCCAGCTCCTTTCATTCAGTCAGTAGCTTCAAACATTTCTGGTATATGAAAAACATGTTTTTCAATGGCAAAAATCAATGAATATTGTAAATGCACAAACAGTAATATCTCCACATTGCAAGGTGCAATTCTGAAATTTTTTGCTTTTTCCTGTTAATCCTAGCATGATAAAGAAGATTCAAAGAGAGTGAGATGCCAGCTCCTTTCATTCAGTCAGTAGCTTCAAACATTTCTGGTATATGAAAAACATGTTTTTCAATGGCAAAAATCAATGAATATTGTAAATGCACAAACAGTAATATCTCCACATTGCAAGGTGCAATCTGAAATTTTTTACTTTTTCCTGCTAATCCTAGCATGATAAAGAAGATTCAAAGAGAGTGAGATGCCAGCTCCTTTCATTCAGTCAGTAGCTTCAAACATTTCTGGTATATGAAAAACATGTTTTTCAATGGCAAAAATCAATGAATATTGTAAATGCACAAACAGTAATATCTCCACATTGCACGGTGCAATTCTGAAATTTTTAGCTTTTTCCTGTTAATCCTAGCATGATAAAGAAGATTCAAAGAGAGTGAGATGCCAGCTCCTTTCATTCAGTCAGTAGCTTCAAACATTTCTGGTATATGAAAAACATGTTTTTCAATGGCAAAAATCAATGAATATTGTAAATGCACAAACAGTAATATCTCCACATTGCAAGGTGCAATTCTGAAATTTTTTGCTTTTTCCTGCTAATCCTAGCATGATAAAGAAGATTCAAAGAGAGTGAGATGCCAGCTCCTTTCATTCAGTCAGTAGCTTCAAACATTTCTGGTATATGAAAAATGTTTTTCAATGGCAAAAATCAATGAATATTGTAAATGCACAAACAGTAATATCTCCACATTGCACGGTGCAATTCTGAAATTTTTAGCTTTTTCCTGTTAATTCTAGCATGATAAAGAAGATTCAAAGAGAGTGAGATGCCAGCTCCTTTCATTCAGTCAGTAGCTTCAAACATTTCTGGTATATGAAAAACATGTTTTTCAATGGCAAAAATCAATGAATATTGTAAATGCACAAACAGTAATATCTCCACATTGCAAGGTGCAATTCTGAAATTTTTTGCTTTTTCCTGCTAATCTAGCATGATAAAGAAGATTCAAAGAAGAGTGAGATGCCAGCTCCTTTCATTCAGTCAGTAGCTTCAAACATTTCTGGTATATGAAAAACGTTTTTCAATGGCAAAAATCAATGAATATTGTAAATGCACAAACAGTAATATCTCCACATTGCACGGTGCAATTCTGAAATTTTTAGCTTTTTCCTGTTAATCCTAGCATGATAAAGAAGATTCAAAGAGAGTGAGATGCCAGCTCCTTTCATTCAGTCAGTAGCTTCAAACATTTCTGGTATATGAAAAACATGTTTTTCAATGGCAAAAATCAATGAATATTGTAAATGCACAAACAGTAATATCTCCACATTGCAAGGTGCAATTCTGAAATTTTTTGCTTTTTCCTGCTAATCCTAGCATGATAAAGAAGATTCAAAGAGAGTGAGATGCCAGCTCCTTTCATTCAGTCAGTAGCTTCAAACATTTCTGGTATATGAAAAACATGTTTTTCAATGGCAAAAATCAATGAATATTGTAAATGCACAAACAGTAATATCTCCACATTGCAAGGTGCAATTCTGAAATTTTTTGCTTTTTCCTGCTAATCCTAGCATGATAAAGAAGATTCAAAGAGAGTGAGATGCCAGCTCCTTTCATTCAGTCAGTAGCTTCAAACATTTCTGGATGTTTTTCAATGGCAAAAATCAATGAAATATTGTAAATGCACAAACAGTAATATCTCACATTGCAAGGTGCAATTCTGAAATTTTTGCTTTTTCCTGTTAATCCTAGCATGATAAAGAAGATTCAAAGAGAGTGAGATGCCAGCTCCTTTCATTCAGTCAGTAGCTTCAAACATTTCTGGTATATGAAAAACATGTTTTTCAATGGCAAAAATCAATGAATATTGTAAATGCACAAACAGTAATATCTCCACATTGCAAGGTGCAATTCTGAAATTTTTTGCTTTTTCCTGTTAATCCTAGCATGATAAAGAAGATTCAAAGAGAGTGAGATGCCAGCTCCTTTCATTCAGTCAGTAGCTTCAAACATTTCTGGTATATGAAAAACATGTTTTTCAATGGCAAAAATCAATGAATATTGTAAATGCACAAACAGTAATATCTCCACATTGCAAGGTGCAATTCTGAAATATTTTGCTTTTTCCTGCTAATCCTAGCATGATAAAGAAGATTCAAAGAGAGTGAGATGCCAGCTCCTTTCATTCAGTCAGTAGCTTCAAACATTTCTGGTATATGAAAAACATGTTTTTCAATGGCAAAAATCAATGAATATTGTAAATGCACAAACAGTAATATCTCCACATTGCAAGGTGCAATTCTGAAATTTTAGCTTTTTCCTGTTAATCCTAGCATGATAAAGAAGATTCAAAGAGAGTGAGATGCCAGCTCCTTTCATTCAGTCAGTAGCTTCAAACATTTCTGGTATATGAAAAACATGTTTTTCAATGGCAAAAATCAATGAATATTGTAAATGCACAAACAGTAATATCTCCACATTGCAAGGTGCAATTCTGAAATTTTTTGCTTTTTCCTGCTAATCCTAGCATGATAAAGAAGATTCAAAGAGAGTGAGATGCCAGCTCCTTTCATTCAGTCAGTAGCTTCAACATTTCTGGTATATGAAAAACGTTTTTCAATGGCAAAAATCAATGAATATTGTAAATGCACAAACAGTAATATCTCCACATTGCACGGTGCAATTCTGAAATTTTTAGCTTTTTCCTGTTAATCCTAGCATGATAAAGAAGATTCAAAGAGAGTGAGATGCCAGCTCCTTTCATTCAGTCAGTAGCTTCAAACATTTCTGGTATATGAAAAACATGTTTTTCAATGGCAAAAATCAATGAATATTGTAAATGCACAAACAGTAATATCTCCACATTGCAAGGTGCAATTCTGAAATTTTTTGCTTTTTCCTGCTAATCCTAGCATGATAAAGAAGATTCAAAGAGAGTGAGATGCCAGCTCCTTTCATTCAGTCAGTAGCTTCAAACATTTCTGGTATATGAAAAACGTTTTTCAATGGCAAAAATCAATGAATATTGTAAATGCACAAACAGTAATATCTCCACATTGCACGGTGCAATTCTGAAATTTTTAGCTTTTTCCTGTTAATCCTAGCATGATAAAGAAGATTCAAAGAGAGTGAGATGCCAGCTCCTTTCATTCAGTCAGTAGCTTCAAACATTCTGGTATATGAAAAACATGTTTTTCAATGGCAAAAATCAATGAATATTGTAAATGCACAAACAGTAATATCTCCACATTGCAAGGTGCAATTCTGAAATTTTTTGCTTTTTCCTGTTAATCCTAGCATGATAAAGAAGATTCAAAGAGAGTGAGATGCCAGCTCCTTTCATTCAGTCAGTAGCTTCAAACATTTCTGGTATATGAAAAACATGTTTTTCAATGGCAAAAATCAATGAATATTGTAAATGCACAAACAGTAATATCTCCACATTGCAAGGTGCAATTCTGAAATTTTTTGCTTTTTCCTGCTAATCCTAGCATGATAAAGAAGATTCAAAGAGAGTGAGATGCCAGCTCCTTTCATTCAGTCAGTAGCTTCAAACATTTCTGGTATATGAAAAACATGTTTTTCAATGGCAAAAATAAATGAATATTGTAAATGCACAAACAGTAATATCTCCACATTGCACGGTGCAATTCTGAAATTTTTAGCTTTTTCCTGTTAATCCTAGCATGATAAAGAAGATTCAAAGAGAGTGAGATGCCAGCTCCTTTCATTCAGTCAGTAGCTTCAAACATTTCTGGTATATGAAAAACATGTTTTTCAATGGCAAAAATCAATGAATATTGTAAATGCACAAACAGTAATATCTCCACATTGCAAGGTGCAATTCTGAAATTTTTTGCTTTTTCCTGCTAATCCTAGCATGATAAAGAAGATTCAAAGAGAGTGAGATGCCAGCTCCTTTCATTCAGTCAGTAGCTTCAAACATTTCTGGTATATGAAAAACATGTTTTTCAATGGCAAAAATCAATGAATATTGTAAATGCACAAACAGTAATATCTCCACATTGCACGGTGCAATTCTGAAATTTTTAGCTTTTTCCTGTTAATCCTAGCATGATAAAGAAGATTCAAAGAGAGTGAGATGCCAGCTCCTTTCATTCAGTCAGTAGCTTCAAACATTTCTGGTATATGAAAAACATGTTTTTCAATGGCAAAAATCAATGAATATTGTAAATGCACAAACAGTAATATCTCCACATTGCAAGGTGCAATTCTGAAATTTTTTGCTTTTTCCTGCTAATCCTAGCATGATAAAGAATATTCAAAGAGAGTGAGATGCCAGCTCCTTTCATTCAGTCAGTAGCTTCAAACATTTCTGGAATATGAAAAACGTTTTTCAATGGCAAAAATCAATGAATATTGTAAATGCACAAACAGTAATATCTCCACATTGCACGGTGCAATTCTGAAATTTTTAGCTTTTTCCTGTTAATCCTAGCATGATAAAGAAGATTCAAAGAGAGTGAGATGCCAGCTCCTTTCATTCAGTCAGTAGCTTCAAACATTTCTGGTATATGAAAAACATGTTTTTCAATGGCAAAAATCAATGAATATTGTAAATGCACAAACAGTAATATCTCCACATTGCAAGGTGCAATTCTGAAATATTTTGCTTTTTCCTGCTAATCCTAGCATGATAAAGAAGATTCAAAGAGAGTGAGATGCCAGCTCCTTTCATTCAGTCAGTAGCTTCAAACATTTCTGGTATATGAAAAACATGTTTTTCAATGGCAAAAATCAATGAATATTGTAAATGCACAAACAGTAATATCTCCACATTGCAAGGTGCAATTCTGAAATTTTTTGCTTTTTCCTGTTAATCCTAGCATGATAAAGAAGATTCAAAGAGAGTGAGATGCCAGCTCCTTTCATTCAGTCAGTAGCTTCAAACATTTCTGGTATATGAAAAACATGTTTTTCAATGGCAAAAATCAATGAATATTGTAAATGCACAAACAGTAATATCTCCACATTGCAAGGTGCAATTCTGAAATTTTTTGCTTTTTCCTGCTAATCCTAGCATGATAAAGAAGATTCAAAGAGAGTGAGATGCCAGCTCCTTTCATTCAGTCAGTAGCTTCAAACATTTCTGGTATATGAAAAACGTTTTTCAATGGCAAAAATCAATGAATATTGTAAATGCACAAACAGTAATATCTCCACATTGCACGGTGCAATTCTGAAATTTTTAGCTTTTTCCTGTTAATCCTAGCATGATAAAGAAGATTCAAAGAGAGTGAGATGCCAGCTTCTTTCATTCAGTCAGTAGCTTCAAACATTTCTGGTATATGAAAAACATGTTTTTCAATGGCAAAAATCAATGAATATTGTAAATGCACAAACAGTAATATCTCCACATTGCAAGGTGCAATTCTGAAATTTTTTGCTTTTTCCTGCTAATCCTAGCATGATAAAGAAGATTCAAAGAGAGTGAGATGCCAGCTCCTTTCATTCAGTCAGTAGCTTCAAACATTTCTGGTATATGAAAAACGTTTTTCAATGGCAAAAATCAATGAATATTGTAAATGCACAAACAGTAATATCTCCACATTGCACGGTGCAATTCTGAAATTTTTAGCTTTTTCCTGTTAATCCTAGCATGATAAAGAAGATTCAAAGAGAGTGAGATGCCAGCTCCTTTCATTCAGTCAGTAGCTTCAAACATTTCTGGTATATGAAAAACATGTTTTTCAATGGCAAAAATCAATGAATATTGTAAATGCACAAACAGTAATATCTCCACATTGCAAGGTGCAATTCTGAAATTTTTTGCTTTTTCCTGTTAATCCTAGCATGATAAAGAAGATTCAAAGAGAGTGAGATGCCAGCTCCTTTCATTCAGTCAGTAGCTTCAAACATTTCTGGTATATGAAAAACATGTTTTTCAATGGCAAAAATCAATGAATATTGTAAATGCACAAACAGTAATATCTCCACATTGCAAGGTGCAATTCTGAAATTTTTTGCTTTTTCCTGCTAATCCTAGCCTGATAAAGAAGATTCAAAGAGAGTGAGATGCCAGCTCCTTTCATTCAGTCAGTAGCTTCAAACATTTCTGGTATATGAAAAACATGTTTTTCAATGGCAAAAATCAATGAATATTGTAAATGCACAAACAGTAATATCTCCACATTGCAAGGTGCAATTCTGAAATTTTTTGCTTTTTCCTGTTAATCCTAGCATGATAAAGAAGATTCAAAGAGAGTGAGATGCCAGCTCCTTTCATTCAGTCAGTAGCTTCAAACATTTCTGGTATATGAAAAACATGTTTTTCAATGGCAAAAATCAATGAATATTGTAAATGCACAAACAGTAATATCTCCACATTGCAAGGTGCAATTCTGAAATTTTTTGCTTTTTCCTGCTAATCCTAGCATGATAAAGAAGATTCAAAGAGAGTGAGATGCCAGCTCCTTTCATTCAGTCAGTAGCTTCAAACATTTCTGGTATATGAAAAACATGTTTTTCAATGGCAAAAATCAATGAATATTGTAAATGCACAAACAGTAAGATCTCCACATTGCACGGTGCAATTCTGAAATTTTTAGCTTTTTCCTGTTAATCCTAGCATGATAAAGAAGATTCAAAGAGAGTGAGATGCCAGCTCCTTTCATTCAGTCAGTAGCTTCAAACATTTCTGGTATATGAAAAACATGTTTTTCAATGGCAAAAATCAATGAATATTGTAAATGCACAAACAGTAATATCTCCACATTGCAAGGTGCAATTCTGAAATTTTTTGCTTTTTCCTGATAATCCTAGCATGATAAAGAAGATTCAAAGAGAGTGAGATGCCAGCTCCTTTCATTCAGTCAGTAGCTTCAAACATTTCTGGTATATGAAAAACGTTTTTCAATGGCAAAAATCAATGAATATTGTAAATGCACAAACAGTAATATCTCCACATTGCAAGGTGCAATTCTGAAATTTTTTGCTTTTTCCTGTTAATCCTCGCATGATAAAGAAGATTCAAAGAGAGTGAGATGCCAGCTCCTTTCATTCAGTCAGTAGCTTCAAACATTTCTGGTATATGAAAAACATGTTTTTCAATGGCAAAAATCAATGAATATTGTAAATGCACAAACAGTAATATCTCCACATTGCAAGGTGCAATTCTGAAATTATTTGCTTTTTCCTGCTAATCCTAGCATGATAAAGAAGATTCAAAGAGAGTGAGATGCCAGCTCCTTTCATTCAGTCAGTAGCTTCAAACATTTCTGGTATATGAAAAACGTTTTTCAATGGCAAAAATCAATGAATATTGTAAATGCACAAACAGTAATATCTCCACATTGCACGGTGCAATTCTGAAATTTTTAGCTTTTTCCTGTTAATCCTAGCATGATAAAGAAGATTCAAAGAGAGTGAGATGCCAGCTCCTTTCATTCAGTCAGTAGCTTCAAACATTTCTGGTATATGAAAAACGTTTTTCAATGGCAAAAATCAATGAATATTGTAAATGCACAAACAGTAATAGCTCCACATTGCAAGGTGCAATTCTGAAATTTTTTGCTTTTTCCTGTTAATCCTCGCATGATAAAGAAGATTCAAAGAGAGTGAGATGCCAGCTCCTTTCATTCAGTCAGTAGCTTCAAACATTTCTGGTATATGAAAAACATGTTTTTCAATGGCAAAAATCAATGAATATTGTAAATGCACAAACAGTAATATCTCCACATTGCACGGTGCAATTCTGAAATTTTTAGCTTTTTCCTGTTAATCCTAGCATGATAAAGAAGATTCAAAGAGAGTGAGATGCCAGCTCCTTTCATTCAGTCAGTAGCTTCAAACATTTCTGGTATATGAAAAACATGTTTTTCAATGGCAAAAATCAATGAATATTGTAAATGCACAAACAGTAATATCTCCACATTGCAAGGTGCAATTCTGAAATTTTTTGCTTTTTCCTGCTAATCCTAGCATGATAAAGAAGATTCAAAGAGAGTGAGATGCCAGCTCCTTTCATTCAGTCAGTAGCTTCAAACATTTCTGGTATATGAAAAACGTTTTTCAATGGCAAAAATCAATGAATATTGTAAATGCACAAACAGTAATATCTCCACATTGCACGGTGCAATTCTGAAATTTTTAGCTTTTTCCTGTTAATCCTAGCATGATAAAGAAGATTCAAAGAGAGTGAGATGCCAGCTCCTTTCATTCAGTCAGTAGCTTCAAACATTTCTGGTATATGAAAAACATGTTTTTCAATGGCAAAAATCAATGAATATTGTAAATGCACAAACAGTAATATCTCCACATTGCAAGGTGCAATTCTGAAATTTTTTGCTTTTTCCTGTTAATCCTAGCATGATAAAGAAGATTCAAAGAGAGTGAGATGCCAGCTCCTTTCATTCAGTCAGTAGCTTCAAACATTTCTGGTATATGAAAAACATGTTTTTCAATGGCAAAAATCAATGAATATTGTAAATGCACAAACAGTAATATCTCCACATTGCAAGGTGCAATTCTGAAATTTTTTGCTTTTTCCTGCTAATCCTAGCATGATAAAGAAGATTCAAAGAGAGTGAGATGCCAGCTCCTTTCATTCAGTCAGTAGCTTCAAACATTTCTGGTATATGAAAAACATGTTTTTCAATGGCAAAAATCAATGAATAGTGTAAATGCACAAACAGTAATATCTCCACATTGCAAGGTGCAATTCTGAAATTTTTTGCTTTTTCCTGTTAATCCTAGCATGATAAAGAAGATTCAAAGAGAGTGAGATGCCAGCTCCTTTCATTCAGTCAGTAGCTTCAAACATTTCTGGTATATGAAAAACATGTTTTTCAATGGCAAAAATCAATGAATATTGTAAATGCACAAACAGTAATATCTCCACATTGCAAGGTGCAATTCTGAAATTTTTTGCTTTTTCCTGCTAATCCTAGCATGATAAAGAATATTCAAAGAGAGTGAGATGCCAGCTCCTTTCATTCAGTCAGTAGCTTCAAACATTTCTGGTATATGAAAAACATGTTTTTCAATGGCAAAAATCAATGAATATTGTAAATGCACAAACAGTAATATCTCCACATTGCACGGTGCAATTCTGAAATTTTTAGCTTTTTCCTGTTAATCCTAGCATGATAAAGAAGATTCAAAGAGAGTGAGATGCCAGCTCCTTTCATTCAGTCAGTAGCTTCAAACATTTCTGGTATATGAAAAACATGTTTTTCAATGGCAAAAATCAATGAATATTGTAAATGCACAAACAGTAATATCTCCACATTGCAAGGTGCAATTCTGAAATTTTTTGCTTTTTCCTGATAATCCTAGCATGATAAAGAAGATTCAAAGAGAGTGAGATGCCAGCTCCTTTCATTCAGTCAGTAGCTTCAAACATTTCTGGTATATGAAAAACGTTTTTCAATGGCAAAAATCAATGAATATTGTAAATGCACAAACAGTAATATCTCCACATTGCACGGTGCAATTCTGAAATTTTTAGCTTTTTCCTGTTAATCCTAGCATGATAAAGAAGATTCAAAGAGAGTGAGATGCCAGCTCCTTTCATTCAGTCAGTAGCTTCAAACATTTCTGGTATATGAAAAACATGTTTTTCAATGGCAAAAATCAATGAATATTGTAAATGCACAAACAGTAATATCTCCACATTGCAAGGTGCAATTCTGAAATTTTTTGCTTTTTCCTGCTAATCCTAGCATGATAAAGAAGATTCAAAGAGAGTGAGATGCCAGCTCCTTTCATTCAGTCAGTAGCTTCAAACATTTCTGGTATATGAAAAACGTTTTTCAATGGCAAAAATCAATGAATATTGTAAATGCACAAACAGTAATATCTCCACATTGCACGGTGCAATTCTGAAATTTTTAGCTTTTTCCTGTTAATCCTAGCATGATAAAGAAGATTCAAAGAGAGTGAGATGCCAGCTCCTTTCATTCAGTCAGTAGCTTCAAACATTTCTGGTATATGAAAAACGTTTTTCAATGGCAAAAATCAATGAATATTGTAAATGCACAAACAGTAATATCTCCACATTGCAAGGTGCAATTCTGAAATTTTTTTCTTTTTCCTGTTAATCCTCGCATGATAAAGAAGATTCAAAGAGAGTGAGATGCCAGCTCCTTTCATTCAGTCAGTAGCTTCAAACATTTCTGGTATATGAAAAACATGTTTTTCAATGGCAAAAATCAATGAATATTGTAAATGCACAAACAGTAATATCTCCACATTGCAAGGTGCAATTCTGAAATTTTTTGCTTTTTCCTGCTAATCCTAGCATGATAAAGAAGATTCAAAGAGAGTGAGATGCCAGCTCCTTTCATTCAGTCAGTAGCTTCAAACATTTCTGGTATATGAAAAACGTTTTTCAATGGCAAAAATCAATGAATATTGTAAATGCACAAACAGTAATATCTCCACATTGCACGGTGCAATTCTGAAATTTTTAGCTTTTTCCTGTTAATCCTAGCATGATAAAGAAGATTCAAAGAGAGTGAGATGCCAGCTCCTTTCATTCAGTCAGTAGCTTCAAACATTTCTGGTATATGAAAAACGTTTTTCAATGGCAAAAATCAATGAATATTGTAAATGCACAAACAGTAATATCTCCACATTGCAAGGTGCAATTCTGAAATTTTTTGCTTTTTCCTGTTAATCCTCGCATGATAAAGAAGATTCAAAGAGAGTGAGATGCCAGCTCCTTTCATTCAGTCAGTAGCTTCAAACATTTCTGGTATATGAAAAACATGTTTTTCAATGGCAAAAATCAATGAATATTGTAAATGCACAAACAGTAATATCTCCACATTGCAAGGTGCAATTCTGAAATTTTTTGCTTTTTCCTGCTAATCCTAGCATGATAAAGAAGATTCAAAGAGAGTGAGATGCCAGCTCCTTTCATTCAGTCAGTAGCTTCAAACATTTCTGGTATATGAAAAACATGTTTTTCAATGGCAAAAATCAATGAATATTGTAAATGCACAAACAGTAATATCTCCACATTGCACGGTGCAATTCTGAAATTTTTAGCTTTTTCCTGTTAATCCTAGCATGATAAAGAAGATTCAAAGAGAGTGAGATGCCAGCTCCTTTCATTCAGTCAGTAGCTTCAAACATTTCTGGTATATGAAAAACATGTTTTTCAATGGCAAAAATCAATGAATATTGTAAATGCACAAACAGTAATATCTCCACATTGCAAGGTGCAATTCTGAAATTTTTTGCTTTTTCCTGCTAATCCTAGCATGAAAAAGAAGATTCAAAGAGAGTGAGATGCCAGCTCCTTTCATTCAGTCAGTAGCTTCAAACATTTCTGGTATATGAAAAACATGTTTTTCAATGGCAAAAATCAATGAATATTGTAATTGCACAAACAGTAATATCTCCACATTGCAAGGTGCAATTCTGAAATTTTTTGCTTTTTCCTGCTAATCCTAGCATGATAAAGAAGATTCAAAGAGAGTGAGATGCCAGCTCCTTTCATTCAGTCAGTAGCTTCAAACATTTCTGGTATATGAAAAACATGTTTTTCAATGGCAAAAATCAATGAATATTGTAAATGCACAAACAGTAATATCTCCACATTGCAAGGTGCAATTCTGAAATTTTTTGCTTTTTCCTGCTAATCCTAGCATGATAAAGAAGATTCAAAGAGAGTGAGATGCCAGCTCCTTTCATTCAGTCAGTAGCTTCAAACATTTCTGGTATATGAAAAACATGTTTTTCAATGGCAAAAATCAATGAATATTGTAAATGCACAAACAGTAATATCTCCACATTGCACGGTGCAATTCTGAAATTTTTAGCTTTTTCCTGTTAATCCTAGCATGATAAAGAAGATTCAAAGAGAGTGAGATGCCAGCTCCTTTCATTCAGTCAGTAGCTTCAAACATTTCTGGTATATGAAAAACATGTTTTTCAATGGCAAAAATCAATGAATATTGTAAATGCACAAACAGTAATATCTCCACATTGCAAGGTGCAATTCTGAAATTTTTTGCTTTTTCCTGCTAATCCTAGCATGATAAAGAAGATTCAAAGAGAGTGAGATGCCAGCTCCTTTCATTCAGTCAGTATCTTCAAACATTTCTGGTATATGAAAAACATGTTTTTCAATGGCAAAAATCAATGAATATTGTAAATGCACAAACAGTAATATCTCCACATTGCAAGGTGCAAATCTGAAATTTTTTGCTTTTTCCTGCTAATCCTAGCATGATAAAGAAGATTCAAAGAGAGTGAGATGCCAGCTCCTTTCATTCAGTCAGTAGCTTCAAACATTTCTGGACGTTTTTCAATGGCAAAAATCAATGAATATTGTAAATGCACAAACAGTAATATCTCCACATTGCAAGGTGCAATTCTGAAATTTTTTGCTTTTTCCTGCTAATCCTAGCATGATAAAGAAGATTCAAAGAGAGTGAGATGCCAGCTCCTTTCATTCAGTCAGTAGCTTCAAACATTTCTGGACGTTTTTCAATGGCAAAAATTAATGAATATTGTAAATGCACAAACAGTAATATCTCCACATCGCAAGGTGCAATTCTGAAATTTTTTGCTTTTTCCTGCTAATCCTAGCATGATAAAGAAGATTCAAAGAGAGTGAGATGCCAGCTCCTTTCATTCAGTCAGTAGCTTCAAACATTTCTGGTATATGAAAAACATGTTTTTCAATGGCAAAAATCAATGAATATTGTAAATGCACAAACAGTAATATCTCCACATTGCAAGGTGCAATTCTGAAATTTTTTGCTTTTTCCTGCTAATCCTAGCATGATAAAGAAGATTCAAAGAGAGTGAGATGCCAGCTCCTTTCATTCAGTCAGTAGCTTCAAACATTTCTGGACGTTTTTCAATGGCAAAAATTAATGAATATTGTAAATGCACAAACAGTAATATCTCCACATTGCAAGGTGCAATTCTGAAATTTTTTGCTTTTTCCTGCTAATCCTAGCATGATAAAGAAGATTCAAAGAGAGTGAGATGCCAGCTCCTTTCATTCAGTCAGTAGCTTCAAACATTTCTGGTATATGAAAAACATGTTTTTCAATGGCAAAAATCAATGAATATTGTAAATGCACAAACAGTAATATCTCCACATTGCAAGGTGCAATTCTGAAATTTTTTGCTTTTTCCTGTTAATCCTAGCATGATAAAGAAGATTCAAAGAGAGTGAGATGCCAGCTCCTTTCATTCAGTCAGTAGCTTCAAACATTTCTGGTATATGAAAAACATGTTTTTCAATGGCAAAAATCAATGAATATTGTAAATGCACAAACAGTAATATCTCCACATTGCAAGGTGCAATTCTGAAATTTTTTGCTTTTTCCTGCTAATCCTAGCATGATAAAGAAGATTCAAAGAGAGTGAGATGCCAGCTCCTTTCATTCAGTCAGTAGCTTCAAACATTTCTGGTATATGAAAAACATGTTTTTCAATGGCAAAAATCAATGAATATTGTAAATGCACAAACAGTAATATCTCCACATTGCACGGTGCAATTCTGAAATTTTTAGCTTTTTCCTGTTAATCCTAGCATGATAAAGAAGATTCAAAGAGAGTGAGATGCCAGCTCCTTTCATTCAGTCAGTAGCTTCAAACATTTCTGGACGTTTTTCAATGGCAAAAATTAATGAATATTGTAAATGCACAAACAGTAATATCTCCACATTGCAAGGTGCAATTCTGAAATTTTTTGCTTTTTCCTGCTAATCCTAGCATGATAAAGAAGATTCAAAGAGAGTGAGATGCCAGCTCCTTTCATTCAGTCAGTAGCTTCAAACATTTCTGGTATATGAAAAACATGTTTTTCAATGGCAAAAATCAATGAATATTGTAAATGCACAAACAGTAATATCTCCACATTGCAAGGTGCAATTCTGAAATTTTTTGCTTTTTCCTGCTAATCCTAGCATGATAAAGAAGATTCAAAGAGAGTGAGATGCCAGCTCCTTTCATTCAGTCAGTAGCTTCAAACATTTCTGGTATATGAAAAACATGTTTTTCAATGGCAAAAATCAATGAATATTGTAAATGCACAAACAGTAATATCTCCACATTGCACGGTGCAATTCTGAAATTTTTAGCTTTTTCCTGTTAATCCTAGCATGATAAAGAAGATTCAAAGAGAGTGAGATGCCAGCTCCTTTCATTCAGTCAGTAGCTTCAAACATTTCTGGTATATGAAAAACATGTTTTTCAATGGCAAAAATCAATGAATATTGTAAATGCACAAACAGTAATATCTCCACATTGCAAGGTGCAATTCTGAAATTTTTTGCTTTTTCCTGTTAATCCTAGCATGATAAAGAAGATTCAAAGAGAGTGAGATGCCAGCTCCTTTCATTCAGTCAGTAGCTTCAAACATTTCTGGTATATGAAAAACATGTTTTTCAATGGCAAAAATCAATGAATATTGTAAATGCACAAACAGTAATATCTCCACATTGCAAGGTGCAATTCTGAAATTTTTTGCTTTTTCCTGCTAATCCTAGCATGATAAAGAAGATTCAAAGAGAGTGAGATGCCAGCTCCTTTCATTCAGTCAGTAGCTTCAAACATTTCTGGTATATGAAAAACATGTTTTTCAATGGCAAAAATCAATGAATATTGTAAATGGACAAACAGTAATATCTCCACATTGCACGGTGCAATTCTGAAATTTTTAGCTTTTTCCTGTTAATCCTAGCATGATAAAGAAGATTCAAAGAGAGTGAGATGCCAGCTCCTTTCATTCAGTCAGTAGCTTCAAACATTTCTGGTATATGAAAAACATGTTTTTCAATGGCAAAAATCAATGAATATTGTAAATGCACAAACAGTAATATCTCCACATTGCAAGGTGCAATTCTGAAATTTTTTGCTTTTTCCTGCTAATCCTAGCATGATAAAGAAGATTCAAAGAGAGTGAGATGCCAGCTCCTTTCATTCAGTCAGTAGCTTCAAACATTTCTGGTATATGAAAAACATGTTTTTCAATGGCAAAAATCAATGAATATTGTAAATGCACAAACAGTAATATCTCCACATTGCACGGTGCAATTCTGAAATTTTTAGCTTTTTCCTGTTAATCCTAGCATGATAAAGAAGATTCAAAGAGAGTGAGATGCCAGCTCCTTTCATTCAGTCAGTAGCTTCAAACATTTCTGGTATATGAAAAACATGTTTTTCAATGGCAAAAATCAATGAATATTGTAAATGCACAAACAGTAATATCTCCACATTGCAAGGTGCAATTCTGAAATTTTTTGCTTTTTCCTGTTAATCCTAGCATGATAAAGAAGATTCAAAGAGAGTGAGATGCCAGCTCCTTTCATTCAGTCAGTAGCTTCAAACATTTCTGGTATATGAAAAACATGTTTTTCAATGGCAAAAATCAATGAATATTGTAAATGCACAAACAGTAATATCTCCACATTGCAAGGTGCAATTCTGAAATTTTTTGCTTTTTCCTGCTAATCCTAGCATGATAAAGAAGATTCAAAGAGAGTGAGATGCCAGCTCCTTTCATTCAGTCAGTAGCTTCAAACATTTCTGGTATATGAAAAACATGTTTTTCAATGGCAAAAATCAATGAATATTGTAAATGCACAAACAGTAATATCTCCACATTGCACGGTGCAATTCTGAAATTTTTAGCTTTTTCCTGTTAATCCTAGCATGATAAAGAAGATTCAAAGAGAGTGAGATGCCAGCTCCTTTCATTCAGTCAGTAGCTTCAAACATTTCTGGACGTTTTTCAATGGCAAAAATCAATGAATATTGTAAATGCACAAACAGTAATATCTCCACATTGCAAGGTGCAATTCTGAAATTTTTTGCTTTTTCCTGTTAATCCTAGCATGATAAAGAAGATTCAAAGAGAGTGAGATGCCAGCTCCTTTCATTCAGTCAGTAGCTTCAAACATTTCTGGTATATGAAAAACATGTTTTTCAATGGCAAAAATCAATGAATATTGTAAATGCACAAACAGTAATATCTCCACATTGCAAGGTGCAATTCTGAAATTTTTTGCTTTTTCCTGTTAATCCTAGCATGATAAAGAAGATTCAAAGAGAGTGAGATGCCAGCTCCTTTCATTCAGTCAGTAGCTTCAAACATTTCTGGTATATGAAAAACATGTTTTTCAATGGCAAAAATCAATGAATATTGTAAATGCACAAACAGTAATATCTCCACATTGCAAGGTGCAATTCTGAAATTTTTTGCTTTTTCCTGCTAATCCTAGCATGATAAAGAAGATTCAAAGAGAGTGAGATGCCAGCTCCTTTCATTCAGTCAGTAGCTTCAAACATTTCTGGTATATGAAAAACATGTTTTTCAATGGCAAAAATCAATGAATATTGTAAATGCACAAACAGTAATATCTCCACATTGCACGGTGCAATTCTGAAATTTTTAGCTTTTTCCTGTTAATCCTAGCATGATAAAGAAGATTCAAAGAGAGTGAGATGCCAGCTCCTTTCATTCAGTCAGTAGCTTCAAACATTTCTGGTATATGAAAAACATGTTTTTCAATGTCAAAAATCAATGAATATTGTAAATGCACAAACAGTAATATCTCCACATTGCAAGGTGCAATTCTGAAATTTTTTGCTTTTTCCTGCTAATCCTATCATGATAAAGAAGATTCAAAGAGAGTGAGATGCCAGCTCCTTTCATTCAGTCAGTAGCTTCAAACATTTCTGGTATATGAAAAACATGTTTTTCAATGGCAAAAATCAATGAATATTGTAAATGCACAAACAGTAATATCTCCACATTGCACGGTGCAATTCTGAAATTTTTAGCTTTTTCCTGTTAATCCTAGCATGATAAAGAAGATTCAAAGAGAGTGAGATGCCAGCTCCTTTCATTCAGTCAGTAGCTTCAAACATTTCTGGTATATGAAAAACATGTTTTTCAATGGCAAAAATCAATGAATATTGTAAATGCACAAACAGTAATATCTCCACATTGCAAGGTGCAATTCTGAAATTTTTTGCTTTTTCCTGCTAATCCTAGCATGATAAAGAAGATTCAAAGAGAGTGAGATGCCAGCTCCTTTCATTCAGTCAGTAGCTTCAAACATTTCTGGTATATGAAAAACATGTTTTTCAATGGCAAAAATCAATGAATATTGTAAATGCACAAACAGTAATGTCTCAACATTGCAAGGTGCAATTCTGAAATTTTTTGCTTTTTCCTGCTAATCCTAGCATGATAAAGAAGATTCAAAGAGAGTGAGATGCCAGCTCCTTTCATTCAGTCAGTAGCTTCAAACATTTCTGGACGTTTTTCAATGGCAAAAATCAATGAATATTGTAAATGCACAAACAGTAATATCTCCACATTGCAAGGTGCAATTCTGAAATTTTTTGCTTTTTCCTGCTAATCCTAGCATGATAAAGAAGATTCAAAGAGAGTGAGATGCCAGCTCCTTTCATTCAGTCAGTAGCTTCAAACATTTCTGGACGTTTTTCAATGGCAAAAATTAATGAATATTGTAAATGCACAAACAGTAATATCTCCACATCGCAAGGTGCAATTCTGAAATTTTTTGCTTTTTCCTGCTAATCCTAGCATGATAAAGAAGATTCAAAGAGAGTGAGATGCCAGCTCCTTTCATTCAGTCAGTAGCTTCAAACATTTCTGGTATATGAAAAACATGTTTTTCAATGGCAAAAATCAATGAATATTGTAAATGCACAAACAGTAATATCTCCACATTGCAAGGTGCAATTCTGAAATTTTTTGCTTTTTCCTGCTAATCCT
Organism: Phyllobates terribilis; assembly: GCF_046119375.1. Taxonomy (NCBI): domain Eukaryota; kingdom Metazoa; phylum Chordata; class Amphibia; order Anura; family Dendrobatidae; genus Phyllobates; species Phyllobates terribilis. The sequence goes on from NW_027366151.1 coordinate 26,464, forward strand.
AGCATGATAAAGAAGATTCAAAGAGAGTGAGATGCCAGCTCCTTTCATTCAGTCAGTAGCTTCAAACATTTCTGGACGTTTTTCAATGGCAAAAATTAATGAATATTGTAAATGCACAAACAGTAATATCTCCACATTGCAAGGTGCAATTCTGAAATTTTTTGCTTTTTCCTGCTAATCCTAGCATGATAAAGAAGATTCAAAGAGAGTGAGATGCCAGCTCCTTTCATTCAGTCAGTAGCTTCAAACATTTCTGGTATATGAAAAACATGTTTTTCAATGGCAAAAATCAATGAATATTGTAAATGCACAAACAGTAATATCTCCACATTGCAAGGTGCAATTCTGAAATTTTTTGCTTTTTCCTGTTAATCCTAGCATGATAAAGAAGATTCAAAGAGAGTGAGATGCCAGCTCCTTTCATTCAGTCAGTAGCTTCAAACATTTCTGGTATATGAAAAACATGTTTTTCAATGGCAAAAATCAATGAATATTGTAAATGCACAAACAGTAATATCTCCACATTGCAAGGTGCAATTCTGAAATTTTTTGCTTTTTCCTGCTAATCCTAGCATGATAAAGAAGATTCAAAGAGAGTGAGATGCCAGCTCCTTTCATTCAGTCAGTAGCTTCAAACATTTCTGGTATATGAAAAACATGTTTTTCAATGGCAAAAATCAATGAATATTGTAAATGCACAAACAGTAATATCTCCACATTGCACGGTGCAATTCTGAAATTTTTAGCTTTTTCCTGTTAATCCTAGCATGATAAAGAAGATTCAAAGAGAGTGAGATGCCAGCTCCTTTCATTCAGTCAGTAGCTTCAAACATTTCAGGACGTTTTTCAATGGCAAAAATTAATGAATATTGTAAATGCACAAACAGTAATATCTCCACATTGCAAGGTGCAATTCTGAAATTTTTTGCTTTTTCCTGCTAATCCTAGCATGATAAAGAAGATTCAAAGAGAGTGAGATGCCAGCTCCTTTCATTCAGTCAGTAGCTTCAAACATTTCTGGTATATGAAAAACATGTTTTTCAATGGCAAAAATCAATGAATATTGTAAATGCACAAACAGTAATATCTCCACATTGCAAGGTGCAATTCTGAAATTTTTTGCTTTTTCCTGCTAATCCTAGCATGATAAAGAAGATTCAAAGAGAGTGAGATGCCAGCTCCTTTCATTCAGTCAGTAGCTTCAAACATTTCTGGTATATGAAAAACATGTTTTTCAATGGCAAAAATCAATGAATATTGTAAATGCACAAACAGTAATATCTCCACATTGCACGGTGCAATTCTGAAATTTTTAGCTTTTTCCTGTTAATCCTAGCATGATAAAGAAGATTCAAAGAGAGTGAGATGCCAGCTCCTTTCATTCAGTCAGTAGCTTCAAACATTTCTGGTATATGAAAAACATGTTTTTCAATGGCAAAAGTCAATGAATATTGTAAATGCACAAACAGTAATATCTCCACATTGCAAGGTGCAATTCTGAAATTTTTTGCTTTTTCCTGTTAATCCTAGCATGATAAAGAAGATTCAAAGAGAGTGAGATGCCAGCTCCTTTCATTCAGTCAGTAGCTTCAAACATTTCTGGTATATGAAAAACATGTTTTTCAATGGCAAAAATCAATGAATATTGTAAATGCACAAACAGTAATATCTCCACATTGCAAGGTGCAATTCTGAAATTTTTTGCTTTTTCCTGCTAATCCTAGCATGATAAAGAAGATTCAAAGAGAGTGAGATGCCAGCTCCTTTCATTCAGTCAGTAGCTTCAAACATTTCTGGTATATGAAAAACATGTTTTTCAATGGCAAAAATCAATGAATATTGTAAATGCACAAACAGTAATATCTCCACATTGCACGGTGCAATTCTGAAATTTTTAGCTTTTTCCTGTTAATCCTAGCATGATAAAGAAGATTCAAAGAGAGTGAGATGCCAGCTCCTTTCATTCAGTCAGTAGCTTCAAACATTTCTGGTATATGAAAAACATGTTTTTCAATGGCAAAAATCAATGAATATTGTAAATGCACAAACAGTAATATCTCCACATTGCAAGGTGCAATTCTGAAATTTTTTGCTTTTTCCTGCTAATCCTAGCATGATAAAGAAGATTCAAAGAGAGTGAGATGCCAGCTCCTTTCATTCAGTCAGTAGCTTCAAACATTTCTGGTATATGAAAAACATGTTTTTCAATGGCAAAAATCAATGAATATTGTAAATGCACAAACAGTAATATCTCCACATTGCACGGTGCAATTCTGAAATTTTTAGCTTTTTCCTGTTAATCCTAGCATGATAAAGAAGATTCAAAGAGAGTGAGATGCCAGCTCCTTTCATTCAGTCAGTAGCTTCAAACATTTCTGGTATATGAAAAACATGTTTTTCAATGGCAAAAATCAATGAATATTGTAAATGCACAAACAGTAATATCTCCACATTGCAAGGTGCAATTCTGAAATTTTTTGCTTTTTCCTGTTAATCCTAGCATGATAAAGAAGATTCAAAGAGAGTGAGATGCCAGCTCCTTTCATTCAGTCAGTAGCTTCAAACATTTCTGGTATATGAAAAACATGTTTTTCAATGGCAAAAATCAATGAATATTGTAAATGCACAAACAGTAATATCTCCACATTGCAAGGTGCAATTCTGAAATTTTTTGCTTTTTCCTGCTAATCCTAGCATGATAAAGAAGATTCAAAGAGAGTGAGATGCCAGCTCCTTTCATTCAGTCAGTAGCTTCAAACATTTCTGGTATATGAAAAACATGTTTTTCAATGGCAAAAATCAATGAATATTGTAAATGCACAAACAGTAATATCTCCACATTGCACGGTGCAATTCTGAAATTTTTAGCTTTTTCCTGTTAATCCTAGCATGATAAAGAAGATTCAAAGAGAGTGAGATGCCAGCTCCTTTCATTCAGTCAGTAGCTTCAAACATTTCTGGACGTTTTTCAATGGCAAAAATCAATGAATATTGTAAATGCACAAACAGTAATATCTCCACATTGCAAGGTGCAATTCTGAAATTTTTTGCTTTTTCCTGTTAATCCTAGCATGATAAAGAAGATTCAAAGAGAGTGAGATGCCAGCTCCTTTCATTCAGTCAGTAGCTTCAAACATTTCTGGTATATGAAAAACATGTTTTTCAATGGCAAAAATCAATGAATATTGTAAATGCACAAACAGTAATATCTCCACATTGCAAGGTGCAATTCTGAAATTTTTTGCTTTTTCCTGTTAATCCTAGCATGATAAAGAAGATTCAAAGAGAGTGAGATGCCAGCTCCTTTCATTCAGTCAGTAGCTTCAAACATTTCTGGTATATGAAAAACATGTTTTTCAATGGCAAAAATCAATGAATATTGTAAATGCACAAACAGTAATATCTCCACATTGCAAGGTGCAATTCTGAAATTTTTTGCTTTTTCCTGCTAATCCTAGCATGATAAAGAAGATTCAAAGAGAGTGAGATGCCAGCTCCTTTCATTCAGTCAGTAGCTTCAAACATTTCTGGTATATGAAAAACATGTTTTTCAATGGCAAAAATCAATGAATATTGTAAATGCACAAACAGTAATATCTCCACATTGCACGGTGCAATTCTGAAATTTTTAGCTTTTTCCTGTTAATCCTAGCATGATAAAGAAGATTCAAAGAGAGTGAGATGCCAGCTCCTTTCATTCAGTCAGTAGCTTCAAACATTTCTGGTATATGAAAAACATGTTTTTCAATGGCAAAAATCAATGAATATTGTAAATGCACAAACAGTAATATCTCCACATTGCAAGGTGCAATTCTGAAATTTTTTGCTTTTTCCTGTTAATCCTAGCATGATAAAGAAGATTCAAAGAGAGTGAGATGCCAGCTCCTTTCATTCAGTCAGTAGCTTCAAACATTTCTGGTATATGAAAAACATGTTTTTCAATGGCAAAAATCAATGAATATTGTAAATGCACAAACAGTAATATCTCCACATTGCAAGGTGCAATTCTGAAATTTTTTGCTTTTTCCTGCTAATCCTAGCATGATAAAGAAGATTCAAAGAGAGTGAGATGCCAGCTCCTTTCATTCAGTCAGTAGCTTCAAACATTTCTGGTATATGAAAAACATGTTTTTCAATGGCAAAAATCAATGAATATTGTAAATGCACAAACAGTAATATCTCCACATTGCAAGGTGCAATTCTGAAATTTTTTGCTTTTTCCTGCTAATCCTAGCATGATAAAGAAGATTCAAAGAGAGTGAGATGCCAGCTCCTTTCATTCAGTCAGTAGCTTCAAACATTTCTGGTATATGAAAAACATGTTTTTCAATGGCAAAAATCAATGAATATTGTAAATGCACAAACAGTAATATCTCCACATTGCACGGTGCAATTCTGAAATTTTTAGCTTTTTCCTGTTAATCCTAGCATGATAAAGAAGATTCAAAGAGAGTGAGATGCCAGCTCCTTTCATTCAGTCAGTAGCTTCAAACATTTCTGGTATATGAAAAACATGTTTTTCAATGGCAAAAATCAATGAATATTGTAAATGCACAAACAGTAATATCTCCACATTGCAAGGTGCAATTCTGAAATTGTTTGCTTTTTCCTGCTAATCCTAGCATGATAAAGAAGATTCAAAGAGTGAGATGCCAGCTCCTTTCATTCAGTCAGTAGCTTCAAACATTTCTGGTATATGAAAAACATGTTTTTCAATGGCAAAAATCAATGAATATTGTAAATGCACAAACAGTAATATCTCCACATTGCAAGGTGCAATTCTGAAATTTTTTGCTTTTTCCTGCTAATCCTAGCATGATAAAGAAGATTCAAAGAGAGTGAGATGCCAGCTCCTTTCATTCAGTCAGTAGCTTCAAACATTTCTGGACGTTTTTCAATGGCAAAAATCAATGAATATTGTAAATGCACAAACAGTAATATCTCCACATTGCAAGGTGCAATTCTGAAATTTTTTGCTTTTTCCTGCTAATCCTAGCATGATAAAGAAGATTCAAAGAGAGTGAGATGCCAGCTCCTTTCATTCAGTCAGTAGCTTCAAACATTTCTGGACGTTTTTCAATGGCAAAAATCAATGAATATTGTAAATGCACAAACAGTAATATCTCCACATTGCAAGGTGCAATTCTGAAATTTTTTGCTTTTTCCTGTTAATCCTAGCATGATAAAGAAGATTCAAAGAGAGTGAGATGCCAGCTCCTTTCATTCACTCAGTAGCTTCAAACATTTCTGGTATATGAAAAACATGTTTTTCAATGGCAAAAATCAATGAATATTGTAAATGCACAAACAGTAATATCTCCACATTGCAAGGTGCAATTCTGAAATTTTTTGCTTTATCCTGCTAATCCTAGCATGATAAAGAAGATTCAAAGAGAGTGAGATGCCAGCTCCTTTCATTCAGTCAGTAGCTTCAAACATTTCTGGTATATGAAAAACATGTTTTTCAATGGCAAAAATCAATGAATATTGTAAATGCACAAACAGTAATATCTCCACATTGCAAGGTGCAATTCTGAAATTTTTTGCTTTTTCCTGCTAATCCTAGCATGATAAAGAAGATTCAAAGAGAGTGAGATGCCAGCTCCTTTCATTCAGTCAGTAGCTTCAAACATTTCTGGTATATGAAAAACATGTTTTTCAATGGCAAAAATCAATGAATATTGTAAATGCACAAACAGTAATATCTCCACATTGCACGGTGCAATTCTGAAATTTTTAGCTTTTTCCTGTTAATCCTAGCATGATAAAGAAGATTCAAAGAGAGTGAGATGCCAGCTCCTTTCATTCAGTCAGTAGCTTCAAACATTTCTGGTATATGAAAAACATGTTTTTCAATGGCAAAAATCAATGAATATTGTAAATGCACAAACAGTAATATCTCCACATTGCAAGGTGCAATTCTGAAATTTTTTGCTTTTTCCTGTTAATCCTAGCATGATAAAGAAGATTCAAAGAGAGTGAGATGCCAGCTCCTTTCATTCAGTCAGTAGCTTCAAACATTTCTAGTATATGAAAAACATGTTTTTCAATGGCAAAAATCAATGAATATTGTAAATGCACAAACAGTAATATCTCCACATTGCAAGGTGCAATTCTGAAATTTTTTGCTTTTTCCTGCTAATCCTAGCATGATAAAGAAGATTCAAAGAGAGTGAGATGCCAGCTCCTTTCATTCAGTCAGTAGCTTCAAACATTTCTGGTATATGAAAAACATGTTTTTCAATGGCAAAAATCAATGAATATTGTAAATGCACAAACAGTAATATCTCCACATTGCACGGTGCAATTCTGAAATTTTTAGCTTTTTCCTGTTAATCCTAGCATGATAAAGAAGATTCAAAGAGAGTGAGATGCCAGCTCCTTTCATTCAGTCAGTAGCTTCAAACATTTCTGGTATATGAAAAACATGTTTTTCAATGGCAAAAATCAATGAATATTGTAAATGCACAAACAGTAATATCTCCACATTGCAAGGTGCAATTCTGAAATTTTTTGCTTTTTCCTGCTAATCCTAGCATGATAAAGAAGATTCAAAGAGAGTGAGATGCCAGCTCCTTTCATTCAGTCAGTAGCTTCAAACATTTCTGGTATATGAAAAACATGTTTTTCAATGGCAAAAATCAATGAATATTGTAAATGCACAAACAGTAATATCTCCACATTGCACGGTGCAATTCTGAAATTTTTAGCTTTTTCCTGTTAATCCTAGCATGATAAAGAAGATTCAAAGAGAGTGAGATGCCAGCTCCTTTCATTCAGTCAGTAGCTTCAAACATTTCTGGACGTTTTTCAATGGCAAAAATCAATGAATATTGTAAATGCACAAACAGTAATATCTCCACATTGCAAGGTGCAATTCTGAAATTTTTTGCTTTTTCCTGTTAATCCTAGCATGATAAAGAAGATTCAAAGAGAGTGAGATGCCAGCTCCTTTCATTCAGTCAGTAGCTTCAAACATTTCTGGTATATGAAAAACATGTTTTTCAATGGCAAAAATCAATGAATATTGTAAATGCACAAACAGTAATATCTCCACATTGCAAGGTGCAATTCTGAAATTTTTTGCTTTTTCCTGTTAATCCTAGCATGATAAAGAAGATTCAAAGAGAGTGAGATGCCAGCTCCTTTCATTCAGTCAGTAGCTTCAAACATTTCTGGTATATGAAAAACATGTTTTTCAATGGCAAAAATCAATGAATATTGTAAATGCACAAACAGTAATATCTCCACATTGCACGGTGCAATTCTGAAATTTTTAGCTTTTTCCTGTTAATCCTAGCATGATAAAGAAGATTCAAAGAGAGTGAGATGCCAGCTCCTTTCATTCAGTCAGTAGCTTCAAACATTTCTGGTATATGAAAAACATGTTTTTCAATGGCAAAAATCAATGAATATTGTAAATGCACAAACAGTAATATCTCCACATTGCAAGGTGCAATTCTGAAATTGTTTGCTTTTTCCTGCTAATCCTAGCATGATAAAGAAGATTGAAAGAGAGTGAGATGCCAGCTCCTTTCATTCAGTCAGTAGCTTCAAACATTTCTGGTATATGAAAAACATGTTTTTCAATGGCAAAAATCAATGAATATTGTAAATGCACAAACAGTAATATCTCCACATTGCACGGTGCAATTCTGAAATTTTTAGCTTTTTCCTGTTAATCCTAGCATGATAAAGAAGATTCAAAGAGAGTGAGATGCCAGCTCCTTTCATTCAGTCAGTAGCTTCAAACATTTCTGGTATATGAAAAACATGTTTTTCAATGGCAAAAATCAATGAATATTGTAAATGCACAAACAGTAATATCTCCACATTGCAAGGTGCAATTCTGAAATTTTTTGCTTTTTCCTGTTAATCCTAGCATGATAAAGAAGATTCAAAGAGAGTGAGATGCCAGCTCCTTTCATTCAGTCAGTAGCTTCAAACATTTCTGGTATATGAAAAACATGTTTTTCAATGGCAAAAATCAATGAATATTGTAAATGCACAAACAGTAATATCTCCACATTGCAAGGTGCAATTCTGAAATTTTTTTCTTTTTCCTGCTAATCCTAGCATGATAAAGAAGATTCAAAGAGAGTGAGATGCCAGCTCCTTTCATTCAGTCAGTAGCTTCAAACATTTCTGGTATATGAAAAACATGTTTTTCAATGGCAAAAATCAATGAATATTGTAAATGCACAAACAGTAATATCTCCACATTGCACGGTGCAATTCTGAAATTTTTAGCTTTTTCCTGTTAATCCTAGCATGATAAAGAAGATTCAAAGAGAGTGAGATGCCAGCTCCTTTCATTCAGTCAGTAGCTTCAAACATTTCTGGTATATGAAAAACATGTTTTTCAATGGCAAAAATCAATGAATATTGTAAATGCACAAACAGTAATATCTCCACATTGCAAGGTGCAATTCTGAAATTTTTTGCTTTTTCCTGCTAATCCTAGCATGATAAAGAAGATTCAAAGAGAGTGAGATGCCAGCTCCTTTCATTCAGTCAGTAGCTTCAAACATTTCTGGTATATGAAAAACATGTTTTTCAATGGCAAAAATCAATGAATATTGTAAATGCACAAACAGTAATATCTCCACATTGCACGGTGCAATTCTGAAATTTTTAGCTTTTTCCTGTTAATCCTAGCATGATAAAGAAGATTCAAAGAGAGTGAGATGCCAGCTCCTTTCATTCAGTCAGTAGCTTCAAACATTTCTGGTATATGAAAAACATGTTTTTCAATGGCAAAAATCAATGAATATTGTAAATGCACAAACAGTAATATCTCCACATTGCAAGGTGCAATTCTGAAATTTTTTGCTTTTTCCTGTTAATCCTAGCATGATAAAGAAGATTCAAAGAGAGTGAGATGCCAGCTCCTTTCATTCAGTCAGTAGCTTCAAACATTTCTGGTATATGAAAAACATGTTTTTCAATGGCAAAAATCAATGAATATTGTAAATGCACAAACAGTAATATCTCCACATTGCAAGGTGCAATTCTGAAATTTTTTGCTTTTTCCTGCTAATCCTAGCATGATAAAGAAGATTCAAAGAGAGTGAGATGCCAGCTCCTTTCATTCAGTCAGTAGCTTCAAACATTTCTGGTATATGAAAAACATGTTTTTCAATGGCAAAAATCAATGAATATTGTAAATGCACAAACAGTAATATCTCCACATTGCAAGGTGCAATTCTGAAATTTTTTGCTTTTTCCTGCTAATCCTAGCATGATAAAGAAGATTCAAAGAGAGTGAGATGCCAGCTCCTTTCATTCAGTCAGTAGCTTCAAACATTTCTGGTATATGAAAAACGTTTTTCAATGGCAAAAATCAATGAATATTGTAAATGCACAAACAGTAATATCTCCACATTGCACGGTGCAATTCTGAAATTTTTAGCTTTTTCCTGTTAATCCTAGCATGATAAAGAAGATTCAAAGAGAGTGAGATGCCAGCTCCTTTCATTCAGTCAGTAGCTTCAAACATTTCTGGTATATGAAAAACATGTTTTTCAATGGCAAAAATCAATGAATATTGTAAATGCACAAACAGTAATATCTCCACATTGCAAGGTGCAATTCTGAAATTTTTTGCTTTTTCCTGTTAATCCTAGCATGATAAAGAAGATTCAAAGAGAGTGAGATGCCAGCTCCTTTCATTCAGTCAGTAGCTTCAAACATTTCTGGAATATGAAAAACATGTTTTTCAATGGCAAAAATCAATGAATATTGTAAATGCACAAACAGTAATATCTCCACATTGCAAGGTGCAATTCTGAAATTTTTTGCTTTTTCCTGCTAATCCTAGCATGATAAAGAAGATTCAAAGAGAGTGAGATGCCAGCTCCTTTCATTCAGTCAGTAGCTTCAAACATTTCTGGTATATGAAAAACATGTTTTTCAATGGCAAAAATCAATGAATATTGTAAATGCACAAACAGTAATATCTCCACATTGCACGGTGCAATTCTGAAATTTTTAGCTTTTTCCTGTTAATCCTAGCATGATAAAGAAGATTCAAAGAGAGTGAGATGCCAGCTCCTTTCATTCAGTCAGTAGCTTCAAACATTTCTGGTATATGAAAAACATGTTTTTCAATGGCAAAAATCAATGAATATTGTAAATGCACAAACAGTAATATCTCCACATTGCAAGGTGCAATTCTGAAATTTTTTGCTTTTTCCTGCTAATCCTAGCATGATAAAGAAGATTCAAAGAGAGTGAGATGCCAGCTCCTTTCATTCAGTCAGTAGCTTCAAACATTTCTGGTATATGAAAAACATGTTTTTCAATGGCAAAAATCAATGAATATTGTAAATGCACAAACAGTAATATCTCCACATTGCACGGTGCAATTCTGAAATTTTTAGCTTTTTCCTGTTAATCCTAGCATGATAAAGAAGATTCAAAGAGAGTGAGATGCCAGCTCCTTTCATTCAGTCAGTAGCTTCAAACATTTCTGGTATATGAAAAACATGTTTTTCAATGGCAAAAATCAATGAATATTGTAAATGCACAAACAGTAATATCTCCACATTGCAAGGTGCAATTCTGAAATTTTTTGCTTTTTCCTGCTAATCCTAGCATGATAAAGAAGATTCAAAGAGAGTGAGATGCCAGCTCCTTTCATTCAGTCAGTAGCTTCAAACATTTCTGGTATATGAAAAACATGTTTTTCAATGGCAAAAATCAATGAATATTGTAAATGCACAAACAGTAATATCTCCACATTGCACGGTGCAATTCTGAAATTTTTAGCTTTTCCTGTTAATCCTAGCATGATAAAGAAGATTCAAAGAGAGTGAGATGCCAGCTCCTTTCATTCAGTCAGTAGCTTCAAACATTTCTGGTATATGAAAAACATGTTTTTCAATGGCAAAAATCAATGAATATTGTAAATGCACAAACAGTAATATCTCCACATTGCAAGGTGCAATTCTGAAATTTTTTGCTTTTTCCTGTTAATCCTAGCATGATAAAGAAGATTCAAAGAGAGTGAGATGCCAGCTCCTTTCATTCAGTCAGTAGCTTCAAACATTTCTGGTATATGAAAAACATGTTTTTCAATGGCAAAAATCAATGAATATTGTAAATGCACAAACAGTAATATCTCCACATTGCAAGGTGCAATTCTGAAATTTTTTGCTTTTTCCTGCTAATCCTAGCATGATAAAGAAGATTCAAAGAGAGTGAGATGCCAGCTCCTTTCATTCAGTCAGTAGCTTCAAACATTTCTGGTATATGAAAAACATGTTTTTCAATGGCAAAAATCAATGAATATTGTAAATGCACAAACAGTAATATCTCCACATTGCAAGGTGCAATTCTGAAATTTTTTGCTTTTTCCTGCTAATCCTAGCATGATAAAGAAGATTCAAAGAGAGTGAGATGCCAGCTCCTTTCATTCAGTCAGTAGCTTCAAACATTTCTGGTATATGAAAAACATGTTTTTCAATGGCAAAAATCAATGAATATTGTAAATGCACAAACAGTAATATCTCCACATTGCACGGTGCAATTCTGAAATTTTTAGCTTTTTCCTGTTAATCCTAGCATGATAAAGAAGATTCAAAGAGAGTGAGATGCCAGCTCCTTTCATTCAGTCAGTAGCTTCAAACATTTCTGGTATATGAAAAACATGTTTTTCAATGGCAAAAATCAATGAATATTGTAAATGCACAAACAGTAATATCTCCACATTGCAAGGTGCAATTCTGAAATTTTTTGCTTTTTCCTGCTAATCCTAGCATGATAAAGAAGATTCAAAGAGAGTGAGATGCCAGCTCCTTTCATTCAGTCAGTAGCTTCAAACATTTCTGGTATATGAAAAACATGTTTTTCAATGGCAAAAATCAATGAATATTGTAAATGCACAAACAGTAATATCTCCACATTGCACGGTGCAATTCTGAAATTTTTAGCTTTTTCCTGTTAATCCTAGCATGATAAAGAAGATTCAAAGAGAGTGAGATGCCAGCTCCTTTCATTCAGTCAGTAGCTTCAAACATTTCTGGTATATGAAAAACATGTTTTTCAATGGCAAAAATCAATGAATATTGTAAATGCACAAACAGTAATATCTCCACATTGCAAGGTGCAATTCTGAAATTTTTTGTTTTTTCCTGCTAATCCTAGCATGATAAAGAAGATTCAAAGAGAGTGAGATGCCAGCTCCTTTCATTCAGTCAGTAGCTTCAAACATTTCTGGTATATGAAAAACATGTTTTTCAATGGCAAAAATCAATGAATATTGTAAATGCACAAACAGTAATATCTCCACATTGCACGGTGCAATTCTGAAATTTTTAGCTTTTTCCTGTTAATCCTAGCATGATAGAAGATTCAAAGAGAGTGAGATGCCAGCTCCTTTCATTCAGTCAGTAGCTTCAAACATTTCTGGTATATGAAAAACATGTTTTTCAATGGCAAAAATCAATGAATATTGTAAATGCACAAACAGTAATATCTCCACATTGCAAGGTGCAATTCTGAAATTTTTTGCTTTTTCCTGCTAATCCTAGCATGATAAAGAAGATTCAAAGAGAGTGAGATGCCAGCTCCTTTCATTCAGTCAGTAGCTTCAAACATTTCTGGTATATGAAAAACATGTTTTTCAATGGCAAAAATCAATGAATATTGTAAATGCACAAACAGTAATATCTCCACATTGCAAGGTGCAATTCTGAAATTTTTTGCTTTTTCCTGCTAATCCTAGCATGATGAAGATTCAAAGAGAGTGAGATGCCAGCTCCTTTCATTCAGTCAGTAGCTTCAAACATTTCTGGACGTTTTTCAATGGCAAAAATCAATGAATATTGTAAATGCACAAACAGTTATATCTCCACATTGCAAGGTGCAATTCTGAAATTTTTTGCTTTTTCCTGTTAATCCTAGCATGATAAAGAAGATTCAAAGAGAGTGAGATGCCAGCTCCTTTCATTCAGTCAGTAGCTTCAAACATTTCTGGTATATGAAAAACATGTTTTTCAATGGCAAAAATCAATGAATATTGTAAATGCACAAACAGTAATATCTCCACATTGCAAGGTGCAATTCTGAAATATTTTGCTTTTTCCTGCTAATCCTAGCATGATAAAGAAGATTCAAAGAGAGTGAGATGCCAGCTCCTTTCATTCAGTCAGTAGCTTCAAACATTTCTGGTATATGAAAAACATGTTTTTCAATGGCAAAAATCAATGAATATTGTAAATGCACAAACAGTAATATCTCCACATTGCAAGGTGCAATTCTGAAATTTTTTGCTTTTTCCTGCTAATCCTAGCATGATAAAGAAGATTCAAAGAGAGTGAGATGCCAGCTCCTTTCATTCAGTCAGTAGCTTCAAACATTTCTGGTATATGAAAAACATGTTTTTCAATGGCAAAAATCAATGAATATTGTAAATGCACAAACAGTAATATCTCCACATTGCAAGGTGCAATTCTGAAATTTTTTGCTTTTTCCTGCTAATCCTAGCATGATAAAGAAGATTCAAAGAGAGTGAGATGCCAGCTCCTTTCATTCAGTCAGTAGCTTCAAACATTTCTGGTATATGAAAAACATGTTTTTCAATGGCAAAAATCAATGAATATTGTAAATGCACAAACAGTAATATCTCCACATTGCACGGTGCAATTCTGAAATTTTTAGCTTTTTCCTGTTAATCCTAGCATGATAAAGAAGATTCAAAGAGAGTGAGATGCCAGCTCCTTTCATTCAGTCAGTAGCTTCAAACATTTCTGGACGTTTTTCAATGGCAAAAATTAATGAATATTGTAAATGCACAAACAGTAATATCTCCACATTGCAAGGTGCAATTCTGAAATTTTTTGCTTTTTCCTGCTAATCCTAGCATGATAAAGAAGATTCAAAGAGAGTGAGATGCCAGCTCCTTTCATTCAGTCAGTAGCTTCAAACATTTCTGGTATATGAAAAACATGTTTTTCAATGGCAAAAATCAATGAATATTGTAAATGCACAAACAGTAATATCTCCACATTGCAAGGTGCAATTCTGAAATTTTTTGCTTTTTCCTGCTAATCCTAGCATGATAAAGAAGATTCAAAGAGAGTGAGATACCAGCTCCTTTCATTCAGTCAGTAGCTTCAAACATTTCTGGTATATGAAAAACATGTTTTTCAATGGCAAAAATCAATGAATATTGTAAATGCACAAACAGTAATATCTCCACATTGCACGGTGCAATTCTGAAATTTTTAGCTTTTTCCTGTTAATCCTAGCATGATAAAGAAGATTCAAAGAGAGTGAGATGCCAGCTCCTTTCATTCAGTCAGTAGCTTCAAACATTTCTGGTATATGAAAAACATGTTTTTCAATGGCAAAAATCAATGAATATTGTAAATGCACAAACAGTAATATCTCCACATTGCAAGGTGCAATTCTGAAATTTTTTGCTTTTTCCTGCTAATCCTAGGATGATAAAGAAGATTCAAAGAGAGTGAGATGCCAGCTCCTTTCATTCAGTCAGTAGCTTCAAACATTTCTGGTATATGAAAAACATGTTTTTCAATGGCAAAAATCAATGAATATTGTAAATGCACAAACAGTAATATCTCCACATTGCACGGTGCAATTCTGAAATTTTTAGCTTTTTCCTGTTAATCCTAGCATGATAAAGAAGATTCAAAGAGAGTGAGATGCCAGCTCCTTTCATTCAGTCAGTAGCTTCAAACATTTCTGGTATATGAAAAACATGTTTTTCAATGGCAAAAATCAATGAATATTGTACATGCACAAACAGTAATATCTCCACATTGCACGGTGCAATTCTGAAATTTTTTGCTTTTTCCTGCTAATCCTAGCATGATAAAGAAGATTCAAAGAGAGTGAGATGCCAGCTCCTTTCATTCAGTCAGTAGCTTCAAACATTTCTGGTATATGAAAAACATGTTTTTCAATGGCAAAAATCAATGAATATTGTAAATGCACAAACAGTAATATCTCCACATTGCAAGGTGCAATTCTGAAATTTTTTGCTTTTTCCTGCTAATCCTAGCATGATAAAGAAGATTCAAAGAGAGTGAGATGCCAGCTCCTTTCATTCAGTCAGTAGCTTCAAACATTTCTGGTATATGAAAAACATGTTTTTCAATGGCAAAAATCAATGAATATTGTAAATGCACAAACAGTAATATCTCCACATTGCACGGTGCAATTCTGAAATTTTTAGCTTTTTCCTGTTAATCCTAGCATGATAGAAGATTCAAAGAGAGTGAGATGCCAGCTCCTTTCATTCAGTCAGTAGCTTCAAACATTTCTGGTATATGAAAAACATGTTTTTCAATGGCAAAAATCAATGAATATTGTAAATGCACAAACAGTAATATCTCCACATTGCAAGGTGCAATTCTGAAATTTTTTGCTTTTTCCTGCTAATCCTAGCATGATAAAGAAGATTCAAAGAGAGTGAGATGCCAGCTCCTTTCATTCAGTCAGTAGCTTCAAACATTTCTGGTATATGAAAAACATGTTTTTCAATGGCAAAAATCAATGAATATTGTAAATGCACAAACAGTAATATCTCCACATTGCAAGGTGCAATTCTGAAATTTTTTGCTTTTTCCTGCTAATCCTAGCATGATGAAGATTCAAAGAGAGTGAGATGCCAGCTCCTTTCATTCAGTCAGTAGCTTCAAACATTTCTGGACGTTTTTCAATGGCAAAAATCAATGAATATTGTAAATGCACAAACAGTAATATCTCCACATTGCAAGGTGCAATTCTGAAATTTTTTGCTTTTTCCTGCTAATCCTAGGATGATAAAGAAGATTCAAAGAGAGTGAGATGCCAGCTCCTTTCATTCAGTCAGTAGCTTCAAACATTTCTGGTATATGAAAAACATGTTTTTCAATGGCAAAAATCAATGAATATTGTAAATGCACAAACAGTAATATCTCCACATTGCACGGTGCAATTCTGAAATTTTTAGCTTTTTCCTGTTAATCCTAGCATGATAAAGAAGATTCAAAGAGAGTGAGATGCCAGCTCCTTTCATTCAGTCAGTAGCTTCAAACATTTCTGGTATATGAAAAACATGTTTTTCAATGGCAAAAATCAATGAATATTGTACATGCACAAACAGTAATATCTCCACATTGCAAGGTGCAATTCTGAAATTTTTTGCTTTTTCCTGCTAATCCTAGCATGATAAAGAAGATTCAAAGAGAGTGAGATGCCAGCTCCTTTCATTCAGTCAGTAGCTTCAAACATTTCTGGTATATGAAAAACATGTTTTTCAATGGCAAAAATCAATGAATATTGTAAATGCACAAACAGTAATATCTCCACATTGCAAGGTGCAATTCTGAAATTTTTTGCTTTTTCCTGCTAATCCTAGCATGATAAAGAAGATTCAAAGAGAGTGAGATGCCAGCTCCTTTCATTCAGTCAGTAGCTTCAAACATTTCTGGTATATGAAAAACATGTTTTTCAATGGCAAAAATCAATGAATATTGTAAATGCACAAACAGTAATATCTCCACATTGCACGGTGCAATTCTGAAATTTTTAGCTTTTTCCTGTTAATCCTAGCATGATAGAAGATTCAAAGAGAGTGAGATGCCAGCTCCTTTCATTCAGTCAGTAGCTTCAAACATTTCTGGTATATGAAAAACATGTTTTTCAATGGCAAAAATCAATGAATATTGTAAATGCACAAACAGTAATATCTCCACATTGCAAGGTGCAATTCTGAAATTTTTTGCTTTTTCCTGCTAATCCTAGCATGATAAAGAAGATTCAAAGAGAGTGAGATGCCAGCTCCTTTCATTCAGTCAGTAGCTTCAAACATTTCTGGTATATGAAAAACATGTTTTTCAATGGCAAAAATCAATGAATATTGTAAATGCACAAACAGTAATATCTCCACATTGCAAGGTGCAATTCTGAAATTTTTTGCTTTTTCCTGCTAATCCTAGCATGATGAAGATTCAAAGAGAGTGAGATGCCAGCTCCTTTCATTCAGTCAGTAGCTTCAAACATTTCTGGTATATGAAAAACATGTTTTTCAATGGCAAAAATCAATGAATATTGTAAATGCACAAACAGTAATATCTCCACATTGCAAGGTGCAATTCTGAAATTTTTTGCTTTTTCCTGCTAATCCTAGCATGATAAAGAAGATTCAAAGAGAGTGAGATGCCAGCTCCTTTCATTCAGTCAGTAGCTTCAAACATTTCTGGTATATGAAAAACATGTTTTTCAATGGCAAAAATCAATGAATATTGTAAATGCACAAACAGTAATATCTCCACATTGCACGGTGCAATTCTGAAATTTTTAGCTTTTTCCTGTTAATCCTAGCATGATAAAGAAGATTCAAAAAGAGTGAGATGCCAGCTCCTTTCATTCAGTCAGTAGCTTCAAACATTTCTGGTATATGAAAAACATGTTTTTCAATGGCAAAAATCAATGAATATTGTAAATGCACAAACAGTAATATCTCCACATTGCAAGGTGCAATTCTGAAATTGTTTGCTTTTTCCTGCTAATCCTAGCATGATAAAGAAGATTCAAAGAGAGTGAGATGCCAGCTCCTTTCATTCAGTCAGTAGCTTCAAACATTTCTGGTATATGAAAAACATGTTTTTCAATGGCAAAAATCAATGAATATTGTAAATGCACAAACAGTAATATCTCCACATTGCACGGTGCAATTCTGAAATTTTTAGCTTTTTCCTGTTAATCCTAGCATGATAAAGAAGATTCAAAGAGAGTGAGATGCCAGCTCCTTTCATTCAGTCAGTAGCTTCAAACATTTCTGGTATATGAAAAACATGTTTTTCAATGGCAAAAATCAATGAATATTGTAAATGCACAAACAGTAATATCTCCACATTGCAAGGTGCAATTCTGAAATTTTTTGCTTTTTCCTGTTAATCCTAGCATGATAAAGATTCAAAGAGAGTGAGATACCAGCTCCTTTCATTCAGTCAGTAGCTTCAAACATTTCTGGTATATGAAAAACATGTTTTTCAATGGCAAAAATCAATGAATATTGTAAATGCACAAACAGTAATATCTCCACATTGCAAGGTGCAATTCTGAAATTTTTTGCTTTTTCCTGCTAATCCTAGCATGATAAAGAAGATTCAAAGAGAGTGAGATGCCAGCTCCTTTCATTCAGTCAGTAGCTTCAAACATTTCTGGTATATGAAAAACATGTTTTTCAATGGCAAAAATCAATGAATATTGTAAATGCACAAACAGTAATATCTCCACATTGCAAGGTGCAATTCTGAAATTTTTTGCTTTTTCCTGCTAATCCTAGCATGATGAAGATTCAAAGAGAGTGAGATGCCAGCTCCTTTCATTCAGTCAGTAGCTTCAAACATTTCTGGTATATGAAAAACATGTTTTTCAATGGCAAAAATCAATGAATATTGTAAATGCACAAACAGTAATATCTCCACATTGCAAGGTGCAATTCTGAAATTTTTTGCTTTTTCCTGCTAATCCTAGCATGATAAAGAAGATTCAAAGAGAGTGAGATGCCAGCTCCTTTCATTCAGTCAGTAGCTTCAAACATTTCTGGTATATGAAAAACATGTTTTTCAATGGCAAAAATCAATGAATATTGTAAATGCACAAACAGTAATATCTCCACATTGCACGGTGCAATTCTGAAATTTTTAGCTTTTTCCTGTTAATCCTAGCATGATAAAGAAGATTCAAAAAGAGTGAGATGCCAGCTCCTTTCATTCAGTCAGTAGCTTCAAACATTTCTGGTATATGAAAAACATGTTTTTCAATGGCAAAAATCAATGAATATTGTAAATGCACAAACAGTAATATCTCCACATTGCAAGGTGCAATTCTGAAATTGTTTGCTTTTTCCTGCTAATCCTAGCATGATAAAGAAGATTCAAAGAGAGTGAGATGCCAGCTCCTTTCATTCAGTCAGTAGCTTCAAACATTTCTGGTATATGAAAAACATGTTTTTCAATGGCAAAAATCAATGAATATTGTAAATGCACAAACAGTAATATCTCCACATTGCACGGTGCAATTCTGAAATTTTTAGCTTTTTCCTGTTAATCCTAGCATGATAAAGAAGATTCAAAGAGAGTGAGATGCCAGCTCCTTTCATTCAGTCAGTAGCTTCAAACATTTCTGGTATATGAAAAACATGTTTTTCAATGGCAAAAATCAATGAATATTGTAAATGCACAAACAGTAATATCTCCACATTGCAAGGTGCAATTCTGAAATTTTTTGCTTTTTCCTGTTAATCCTAGCATGATAAAGATTCAAAGAGAGTGAGATACCAGCTCCTTTCATTCAGTCAGTAGCTTCAAACATTTCTGGTATATGAAAAACATGTTTTTCAATGGCAAAAATCAATGAATATTGTAAATGCACAAACAGTAATATCTCCACATTGCAAGGTGCAATTCTGAAATTTTTTGCTTTTTCCTGCTAATCCTAGCATGATAAAGAAGATTCAAAGAGAGTGAGATGCCAGCTCCTTTCATTCAGTCAGTAGCTTCAAACATTTCTGGTATATGAAAAACATGTTTTTCAATGGCAAAAATCAATGAATATTGTAAATGCACAAACAGTAATATCTCCACATTGCACGGTGCAATTCTGAAATTTTTAGCTTTTTCCTGTTAATCCTAGCATGATAAAGAAGATTCAAAGAGAGTGAGATGCCAGCTCCTTTCATTCAGTCAGTAGCTTCAAACATTTCTGGTATATGAAAAACATGTTTTTCAATGGCAAAAATCAATGAATATTGTAAATGCACAAACAGTAATATCTCCACATTGCAAGGTGCAATTCTGAAATTTTTTGCTTTTTCCTGCTAATCCTAGCATGATAAAGAAGATTCAAAGAGAGTGAGATGCCAGCTCCTTTCATTCAGTCAGTAGCTTCAAACATTTCTGGTATATGAAAAACATGTTTTTCAATGGCAAAAATCAATGAATATTGTAAATGCACAAACAGTAATATCTCCACATTGCACGGTGCAATTCTGAAATTTTTAGCTTTTTCCTGTTAATCCTAGCATGATAAAGAAGATTCAAAGAGAGTGAGATGCCAGCTCCTTTCATTCAGTCAGTAGCTTCAAACATTTCTGGACGTTTTTCAATGGCAAAAATCAATGAATATTGTAAATGCACAAACAGTAATATCTCCACATTGCAAGGTGCAATTCTGAAATTTTTTGCTTTTTCCTGTTAATCCTAGCATGATAAAGAAGATTCAAAGAGAGTGAGATGCCAGCTCCTTTCATTCAGTCAGTAGCTTCAAACATTTCTGGTATATGAAAAACATGTTTTTCAATGGCAAAAATCAATGAATATTGTAAATGCACAAACAGTAATATCTCCACATTGCAAGGTGCAATTCTGAAATTTTTTGCTTTTTCCTGCTAATCCTAGCATGATAAAGAAGATTCAAAGAGAGTGAGATGCCACCTCCTTTCATTCAGTCAGTAGCTTCAAACATTTCTGGTATATGAAAAACATGTTTTTCAATGGCAAAAATCAATGAATATTGTAAATGCACAAACAGTAATATCTCCACATTGCACGGTGCAATTCTGAAATTTTTAGCTTTTTCCTGTTAATCCTAGCATGATAAAGAAGATTCAAAGAGAGTGAGATGCCAGCTCCTTTCATTCAGTCAGTAGCTTCAAACATTTCTGGTATATGAAAAACATGTTTTTCAAAGGCAAAAATCAATGAATATTGTAAATGCACAAACAGTAATATCTCCACATTGCAAGGTGCAATTCTGAAATTTTTTGCTTTTTCCTGCTAATCCTAGCATGATAAAGAAGATTCAAAGAGAGTGAGATGCCAGCTCCTTTCATTCAGTCAGTAGCTTCAAACATTTCTGGTATATGAAAAACATGTTTTTCAATGGCAAAAATCAATGAATATTGTAAATGCACAAACAGTAATATCTCCACATTGCACGGTGCAATTCTGAAATTTTTAGCTTTTTCCTGTTAATCCTAGCATGATAAAGAAGATTCAAAGAGAGTGAGATGCCAGCTCCTTTCATTCAGTCAGTAGCTTCAAACATTTCTGGTATATGAAAAACATGTTTTTCAATGGCAAAAATCAATGAATATTGTAAATGCACAAACAGTAATATCTCCACATTGCAAGGTGCAATTCTGAAATTTTTTGCTTTTTCCTGCTAATCCTAGCATGATAAAGAAGATTCAAAGAGAGTGAGATGCCAGCTCCTTTCATTCAGTCAGTAGCTTCAAACATTTCTGGTATATGAAAAACATGTTTTTCAATGGCAAAAATCAATGAATATTGTAAATGCACAAACAGTAATATCTCCACATTGCACGGTGCAATTCTGAAATTTTTAGCTTTTTCCTGTTAATCCTAGCATGATAAAGAAGATTCAAAGAGAGTGAGATGCCAGCTCCTTTCATTCAGTCAGTAGCTTCAAACATTTCTGGTATATGAAAAACATGTTTTTCAATGGCAAAAATCAATGAATATTGTAAATGCACAAACAGTAATATCTCCACATTGCAAGGTGCAATTCTGAAATTTTTTGCTTTTTCCTGTTAATCCTAGCATGATAAAGAAGATTCAAAGAGAGTGAGATGCCAGCTCCTTTCATTCAGTCAGTAGCTTCAAACATTTCTGGTATATGAAAAACATGTTTTTCAATGGCAAAAATCAATGAATATTGTAAATGCACAAACAGTAATATCTCCACATTGCAAGGTGCAATTCTGAAATTTTTTGCTTTTTCCTGCTAATCCTAGCATGATGAAGATTCAAAGAGAGTGAGATGCCAGCTCCTTTCATTCAGTCAGTAGCTTCAAACATTTCTGGACGTTTTTCAATGGCAAAAATCAATGAATATTGTAAATGCACAAACAGTAATATCTCCACATTGCACGGTGCAATTCTGAAATTTTTAGCTTTTTCCTGTTAATCCTAGCATGATAAAGAAGATTCAAAGAGAGTGAGATGCCAGCTCCTTTCATTCAGTCAGTAGCTTCAAACATTTCTGGTATATGAAAAACATGTTTTTCAATGGCAAAAATCAATGAATATTGTAAATGCACAAACAGTAATATCTCCACATTGCAAGGTGCAATTCTGAAATTTTTTGCTTTTTCCTGTTAATCCTAGCATGATAAAGAAGATTCAAAGAGAGTGAGATGCCAGCTCCTTTCATTCAGTCAGTAGCTTCAAACATTTCTGGTATATGAAAAACATGTTTTTCAATGGCAAAAATCAATGAATATTGTAAATGCACAAACAGTAATATCTCCACATTGCAAGGTGCAATTCTGAAATTTTTTGCTTTTTCCTGCTAATCCTAGCATGATGAAGATTCAAAGAGAGTGAGATGCCAGCTCCTTTCATTCAGTCAGTAGCTTCAAACATTTATGGACGTTTTTCAATGGCAAAAATCAATGAATATTGTAAATGCACAAACAGTAATATCTCCACATTGCAAGGTGCAATTCTGAAATTTTTTGCTTTTTCCTGCTAATCCTAGGATGATAAAGAAGATTCAAAGAGAGTGAGATGCCAGCTCCTTTCATTCAGTCAGTAGCTTCAAACATTTCTGGTATATGAAAAACATGTTTTTCAATGGCAAAAATCAATGAATATTGTAAATGCACAAACAGTAATATCTCCACATTGCACGGTGCAATTCTGAAATTTTTAGCTTTTTCCTGTTAATCCTAGCATGATAAAGAAGATTCAAAGAGAGTGAGATGCCAGCTCCTTTCATTCAGTCAGTAGCTTCAAACATTTCTGGTATATGAAAAACATGTTTTTCAATGGCAAAAATCAATGAATATTGTACATGCACAAACAGTAATATCTCCACATTGCAAGGTGCAATTCTGAAATTTTTTGCTTTTTCCTGCTAATCCTAGCATGATAAAGAAGATTCAAAGAGAGTGAGATGCCAGCTCCTTTCATTCAGTCAGTAGCTTCAAACATTTCTGGTATATGAAAAACATGTTTTTCAATGGCAAAAATCAATGAATATTGTAAATGCACAAACAGTAATATCTCCACATTGCAAGGTGCAATTCTGAAATTTTTTGCTTTTTCCTGCTAATCCTAGCATGATAAAGAAGATTCAAAGAGAGTGAGATGCCAGCTCCTTTCATTCAGTCAGTAGCTTCAAACATTTCTGGTATATGAAAAACATGTTTTTCAATGGCAAAAATCAATGAATATTGTAAATGCACAAACAGTAATATCTCCACATTGCACGGTGCAATTCTGAAATTTTTAGCTTTTTCCTGTTAATCCTAGCATGATAGAAGATTCAAAGAGAGTGAGATGCCAGCTCCTTTCATTCAGTCAGTAGCTTCAAACATTTCTGGTATATGAAAAACATGTTTTTCAATGGCAAAAATCAATGAATATTGTAAATGCACAAACAGTAATATCTCCACATTGCAAGGTGCAATTCTGAAATTTTTTGCTTTTTCCTGCTAATCCTAGCATGATAAAGAAGATTCAAAGAGAGTGAGATGCCAGCTCCTTTCATTCAGTCAGTAGCTTCAAACATTTCTGGTATATGAAAAACATGTTTTTCAATGGCAAAAATCAATGAATATTGTAAATGCACAAACAGTAATATCTCCACATTGCAAGGTGCAATTCTGAAATTTTTTGCTTTTTCCTGCTAATCCTAGCATGATGAAGATTCAAAGAGAGTGAGATGCCAGCTCCTTTCATTCAGTCAGTAGCTTCAAACATTTCTGGTATATGAAAAACATGTTTTTCAATGGCAAAAATCAATGAATATTGTAAATGCACAAACAGTAATATCTCCACATTGCAAGGTGCAATTCTGAAATTTTTTGCTTTTTCCTGCTAATCCTAGCATGATAAAGAAGATTCAAAGAGAGTGAGATGCCAGCTCCTTTCATTCAGTCAGTAGCTTCAAACATTTCTGGTATATGAAAAACATGTTTTTCAATGGCAAAAATCAATGAATATTGTAAATGCACAAACAGTAATATCTCCACATTGCACGGTGCAATTCTGAAATTTTTAGCTTTTTCCTGTTAATCCTAGCATGATAAAGAAGATTCAAAGAGAGTGAGATGCCAGCTCCTTTCATTCAGTCAGTAGCTTCAAACATTTCTGGTATATGAAAAACATGTTTTTCAATGGCAAAAATCAATGAATATTGTAAATGCACAAACAGTAATATCTCCACATTGCAAGGTGCAATTCTGAAATTGTTTGCTTTTTCCTGCTAATCCTAGCATGATAAAGAAGATTCAAAGAGAGTGAGATGCCAGCTCCTTTCATTCAGTCAGTAGCTTCAAACATTTCTGGTATATGAAAAACATGTTTTTCAATGGCAAAAATCAATGAATATTGTAAATGCACAAACAGTAATATCTCCACATTGCACGGTGCAATTCTGAAATTTTTAGCTTTTTCCTGTTAATCCTAGCATGATAAAGAAGATTCAAAGAGAGTGAGATGCCAGCTCCTTTCATTCAGTCAGTAGCTTCAAACATTTCTGGTATATGAAAAACATGTTTTTCAATGGCAAAAATCAATGAATATTGTAAATGCACAAACAGTAATATCTCCACATTGCAAGGTGCAATTCTGAAATTTTTTGCTTTTTCCTGTTAATCCTAGCATGATAAAGATTCAAAGAGAGTGAGATACCAGCTCCTTTCATTCAGTCAGTAGCTTCAAACATTTCTGGTATATGAAAAACATGTTTTTCAATGGCAAAAATCAATGAATATTGTAAATGCACAAACAGTAATATCTCCACATTGCAAGGTGCAATTCTGAAATTTTTTGCTTTTTCCTGCTAATCCTAGGATGATAAAGAAGATTCAAAGAGAGTGAGATGCCAGCTCCTTTCATTCAGTCAGTAGCTTCAAACATTTCTGGTATATGAAAAACATGTTTTTCAATGGCAAAAATCAATGAATATTGTAAATGCACAAACAGTAATATCTCCACATTGCACGGTGCAATTCTGAAATTTTTAGCTTTTTCCTGTTAATCCTAGCATGATAAAGAAGATTCAAAGAGAGTGAGATGCCAGCTCCTTTCATTCAGTCAGTAGCTTCAAACATTTCTGGTATATGAAAAACATGTTTTTCAATGGCAAAAATCAATGAATATTGTACATGCACAAACAGTAATATCTCCACATTGCAAGGTGCAATTCTGAAATTTTTTGCTTTTTCCTGCTAATCCTAGCATGATAAAGAAGATTCAAAGAGAGTGAGATGCCAGCTCCTTTCATTCAGTCAGTAGCTTCAAACATTTCTGGTATATGAAAAACATGTTTTTCAATGGCAAAAATCAATGAATATTGTAAATGCACAAACAGTAATATCTCCACATTGCAAGGTGCAATTCTGAAATTTTTTGCTTTTTCCTGCTAATCCTAGCATGATAAAGAAGATTCAAAGAGAGTGAGATGCCAGCTCCTTTCATTCAGTCAGTAGCTTCAAACATTTCTGGTATATGAAAAACATGTTTTTCAATGGCAAAAATCAATGAATATTGTAAATGCACAAACAGTAATATCTCCACATTGCACGGTGCAATTCTGAAATTTTTAGCTTTTTCCTGTTAATCCTAGCATGATAGAAGATTCAAAGAGAGTGAGATGCCAGCTCCTTTCATTCAGTCAGTAGCTTCAAACATTTCTGGTATATGAAAAACATGTTTTTCAATGGCAAAAATCAATGAATATTGTAAATGCACAAACAGTAATATCTCCACATTGCAAGGTGCAATTCTGAAATTTTTTGCTTTTTCCTGCTAATCCTAGCATGATAAAGAAGATTCAAAGAGAGTGAGATGCCAGCTCCTTTCATTCAGTCAGTAGCTTCAAACATTTCTGGTATATGAAAAACATGTTTTTCAATGGCAAAAATCAATGAATATTGTAAATGCACAAACAGTAATATCTCCACATTGCAAGGTGCAATTCTGAAATTTTTTGCTTTTTCCTGCTAATCCTAGCATGATGAAGATTCAAAGAGAGTGAGATGCCAGCTCCTTTCATTCAGTCAGTAGCTTCAAACATTTCTGGTATATGAAAAACATGTTTTTCAATGGCAAAAATCAATGAATATTGTAAATGCACAAACAGTAATATCTCCACATTGCAAGGTGCAATTCTGAAATTTTTTGCTTTTTCCTGCTAATCCTAGCATGATAAAGAAGATTCAAAGAGAGTGAGATGCCAGCTCCTTTCATTCAGTCAGTAGCTTCAAACATTTCTGGTATATGAAAAACATGTTTTTCAATGGCAAAAATCAATGAATATTGTAAATGCACAAACAGTAATATCTCCACATTGCACGGTGCAATTCTGAAATTTTTAGCTTTTTCCTGTTAATCCTAGCATGATAAAGAAGATTCAAAGAGAGTGAGATGCCAGCTCCTTTCATTCAGTCAGTAGCTTCAAACATTTCTGGTATATGAAAAACATGTTTTTCAATGGCAAAAATCAATGAATATTGTAAATGCACAAACAGTAATATCTCCACATTGCAAGGTGCAATTCTGAAATTGTTTGCTTTTTCCTGCTAATCCTAGCATGATAAAGAAGATTCAAAGAGAGTGAGATGCCAGCTCCTTTCATTCAGTCAGTAGCTTCAAACATTTCTGGTATATGAAAAACATGTTTTTCAATGGCAAAAATCAATGAATATTGTAAATGCACAAACAGTAATATCTCCACATTGCACGGTGCAATTCTGAAATTTTTAGCTTTTTCCTGTTAATCCTAGCATGATAAAGAAGATTCAAAGAGAGTGAGATGCCAGCTCCTTTCATTCAGTCAGTAGCTTCAAACATTTCTGGTATATGAAAAACATGTTTTTCAATGGCAAAAATCAATGAATATTGTAAATGCACAAACAGTAATATCTCCACATTGCAAGGTGCAATTCTGAAATTTTTTGCTTTTTCCTGTTAATCCTAGCATGATAAAGATTCAAAGAGAGTGAGATACCAGCTCCTTTCATTCAGTCAGTAGCTTCAAACATTTCTGGTATATGAAAAACATGTTTTTCAATGGCAAAAATCAATGAATATTGTAAATGCACAAACAGTAATATCTCCACATTGCAAGGTGCAATTCTGAAATTTTTTGCTTTTTCCTGCTAATCCTAGCATGATAAAGAAGATTCAAAGAGAGTGAGATGCCAGCTCCTTTCATTCAGTCAGTAGCTTCAAACATTTCTGGTATATGAAAAACATGTTTTTCAATGGCAAAAATCAATGAATATTGTAAATGCACAAACAGTAATATCTCCACATTGCACGGTGCAATTCTGAAATTTTTAGCTTTTTCCTGTTAATCCTAGCATGATAAAGAAGATTCAAAGAGAGTGAGATGCCAGCTCCTTTCATTCAGTCAGTAGCTTCAAACATTTCTGGTATATGAAAAACATGTTTTTCAATGGCAAAAATCAATGAATATTGTAAATGCACAAACAGTAATATCTCCACATTGCAAGGTGCAATTCTGAAATTTTTTGCTTTTTCCTGCTAATCCTAGCATGATAAAGAAGATTCAAAGAGAGTGAGATGCCAGCTCCTTTCATTCAGTCAGTAGCTTCAAACATTTCTGGTATATGAAAAACATGTTTTTCAATGGCAAAAATCAATGAATATTGTAAATGCACAAACAGTAATATCTCCACATTGCACGGTGCAATTCTGAAATTTTTAGCTTTTTCCTGTTAATCCTAGCATGATAAAGAAGATTCAAAGAGAGTGAGATGCCAGCTCCTTTCATTCAGTCAGTAGCTTCAAACATTTCTGGACGTTTTTCAATGGCAAAAATCAATGAATATTGTAAATGCACAAACAGTAATATCTCCACATTGCAAGGTGCAATTCTGAAATTTTTTGCTTTTTCCTGTTAATCCTAGCATGATAAAGAAGATTCAAAGAGAGTGAGATGCCAGCTCCTTTCATTCAGTCAGTAGCTTCAAACATTTCTGGTATATGAAAAACATGTTTTTCAATGGCAAAAATCAATGAATATTGTAAATGCACAAACAGTAATATCTCCACATTGCAAGGTGCAATTCTGAAATTTTTTGCTTTTTCCTGTTAATCCTAGCATGATAAAGAAGATTCAAAGAGAGTGAGATGCCAGCTCCTTTCATTCAGTCAGTAGCTTCAAACATTTCTGGTATATGAAAAACATGTTTTTCAATGGCAAAAATCAATGAATATTGTAAATGCACAAACAGTAATATCTCCACATTGCAAGGTGCAATTCTGAAATTTTTTGCTTTTTCCTGCTAATCCTAGCATGATAAAGAAGATTCAAAGAGAGTGAGATGCCACCTCCTTTCATTCAGTCAGTAGCTTCAAACATTTCTGGTATATGAAAAACATGTTTTTCAATGGCAAAAATCAATGAATATTGTAAATGCACAAACAGTAATATCTCCACATTGCACGGTGCAATTCTGAAATTTTTAGCTTTTTCCTGTTAATCCTAGCATGATAAAGAAGATTCAAAGAGAGTGAGATGCCAGCTCCTTTCATTCAGTCAGTAGCTTCAAACATTTCTGGTATATGAAAAACATGTTTTTCAAAGGCAAAAATCAATGAATATTGTAAATGCACAAACAGTAATATCTCCACATTGCAAGGTGCAATTCTGAAATTTTTTGCTTTTTCCTGCTAATCCTAGCATGATAAAGAAGATTCAAAGAGAGTGAGATGCCAGCTCCTTTCATTCAGTCAGTAGCTTCAA
The DNA here is from genome assembly GCF_046119375.1 of Phyllobates terribilis. NCBI lineage: Eukaryota > Metazoa > Chordata > Amphibia > Anura > Dendrobatidae > Phyllobates > Phyllobates terribilis. Next base: position 55,228 of record NW_027366151.1, read on the forward strand.
ACATTTCTGGTATATGAAAAACATGTTTTTCAATGGCAAAAATCAATGAATATTGTAAATGCACAAACAGTAATATCTCCACATTGCACGGTGCAATTCTGAAATTTTTAGCTTTTTCCTGTTAATCCTAGCATGATAAAGAAGATTCAAAGAGAGTGAGATGCCAGCTCCTTTCATTCAGTCAGTAGCTTCAAACATTTCTGGTATATGAAAAACATGTTTTTCAATGGCAAAAATCAATGAATATTGTAAATGCACAAACAGTAATATCTCCACATTGCAAGGTGCAATTCTGAAATTTTTTGCTTTTTCCTGCTAATCCTAGCATGATAAAGAAGATTCAAAGAGAGTGAGATGCCAGCTCCTTTCATTCAGTCAGTAGCTTCAAACATTTCTGGTATATGAAAAACATGTTTTTCAATGGCAAAAATCAATGAATATTGTAAATGCACAAACAGTAATATCTCCACATTGCACGGTGCAATTCTGAAATTTTTAGCTTTTTCCTGTTAATCCTAGCATGATAAAGAAGATTCAAAGAGAGTGAGATGCCAGCTCCTTTCATTCAGTCAGTAGCTTCAAACATTTCTGGTATATGAAAAACATGTTTTTCAATGGCAAAAATCAATGAATATTGTAAATGCACAAACAGTAATATCTCCACATTGCAAGGTGCAATTCTGAAATTTTTTGCTTTTTCCTGTTAATCCTAGCATGATAAAGAAGATTCAAAGAGAGTGAGATGCCAGCTCCTTTCATTCAGTCAGTAGCTTCAAACATTTCTGGTATATGAAAAACATGTTTTTCAATGGCAAAAATCAATGAATATTGTAAATGCACAAACAGTAATATCTCCACATTGCACGGTGCAATTCTGAAATTTCTAGCTTTTTCCTGTTAATCCTAGCATGATAAAGAAGATTCAAAGAGAGTGAGATGCCAGCTCCTTTCATTCAGTCAGTAGCTTCAAACATTTCTGGTATATGAAAAACATGTTTTTCAATGGCAAAAATCAATGAATATTGTAAATGCACAAACAGTAATATCTCCACATTGCAAGGTGCAATTCTGAAATTTTTTGCTTTTTCCTGTTAATCCTAGCATGATAAAGAAGATTCAAAGAGAGTGAGATGCCAGCTCCTTTCATTCAGTCAGTAGCTTCAAACATTTCTGGTATATGAAAAACATGTTTTTCAATGGCAAAAATCAATGAATATTGTAAATGCACAAACAGTAATATCTCCACATTGCAAGGTGCAATTCTGAAATTTTTTGCTTTTTCCTGCTAATCCTAGCATGATAAAGAAGATTCAAAGAGAGTGAGATGCCACCTCCTTTCATTCAGTCAGTAGCTTCAAACATTTCTGGTATATGAAAAACATGTTTTTCAATGGCAAAAATCAATGAATATTGTAAATGCACAAACAGTAATATCTCCACATTGCACGGTGCAATTCTGAAATTTTTAGCTTTTTCCTGTTAATCCTAGCATGATAAAGAAGATTCAAAGAGAGTGAGATGCCAGCTCCTTTCATTCAGTCAGTAGCTTCAAACATTTCTGGTATATGAAAAACATGTTTTTCAAAGGCAAAAATCAATGAATATTGTAAATGCACAAACAGTAATATCTCCACATTGCAAGGTGCAATTCTGAAATTTTTTGCTTTTTCCTGCTAATCCTAGCATGATAAAGAAGATTCAAAGAGAGTGAGATGCCAGCTCCTTTCATTCAGTCAGTAGCTTCAAACATTTCTGGTATATGAAAAACATGTTTTTCAATGGCAAAAATCAATGAATATTGTAAATGCACAAACAGTAATATCTCCACATTGCACGGTGCAATTCTGAAATTTTTAGCTTTTTCCTGTTAATCCTAGCATGATAAAGAAGATTCAAAGAGAGTGAGATGCCAGCTCCTTTCATTCAGTCAGTAGCTTCAAACATTTCTGGTATATGAAAAACATGTTTTTCAATGGCAAAAATCAATGAATATTGTAAATGCACAAACAGTAATATCTCCACATTGCAAGGTGCAATTCTGAAATTTTTTGCTTTTTCCTGCTAATCCTAGCATGATAAAGAAGATTCAAAGAGAGTGAGATGCCAGCTCCTTTCATTCAGTCAGTAGCTTCAAACATTTCTGGTATATGAAAAACATGTTTTTCAATGGCAAAAATCAATGAATATTGTAAATGCACAAACAGTAATATCTCCACATTGCACGGTGCAATTCTGAAATTTTTAGCTTTTTCCTGTTAATCCTAGCATGATAAAGAAGATTCAAAGAGAGTGAGATGCCAGCTCCTTTCATTCAGTCAGTAGCTTCAAACATTTCTGGTATATGAAAAACATGTTTTTCAATGGCAAAAATCAATGAATATTGTAAATGCACAAACAGTAATATCTCCACATTGCAAGGTGCAATTCTGAAATTTTTTGCTTTTTCCTGTTAATCCTAGCATGATAAAGAAGATTCAAAGAGAGTGAGATGCCAGCTCCTTTCATTCAGTCAGTAGCTTCAAACATTTCTGGTATGTGAAAAACATGTTTTTCAATGGCAAAAATCAATGAATATTGTAAATGCACAAACAGTAATATCTCCACATTGCAAGGTGCAATTCTGAAATTTTTTGCTTTTTCCTGCTAATCCTAGCATGATGAAGATTCAAAGAGAGTGAGATGCCAGCTCCTTTCATTCAGTCAGTAGCTTCAAACATTTCTGGACGTTTTTCAATGGCAAAAATCAATGAATATTGTAAATGCACAAACAGTAATATCTCCACATTGCAAGGTGCAATTCTGAAATTTTTTGCTTTTTCCTGTTAATCCTAGCATGATAAAGAAGATTCAAAGAGAGTGAGATGCCAGCTCCTTTCATTCAGTCAGTAGCTTCAAACATTTCTGGTATATGAAAAACATGTTTTTCAATGGCAAAAATCAATGAATATTGTAAATGCACAAACAGTAATATCTCCACATTGCAAGGTGCAATTCTGAAATTTTTTGCTTTTTCCTGCTAATCCTAGCATGATAAAGAAGATTCAAAGAGAGTGAGATGCCACCTCCTTTCATTCAGTCAGTAGCTTCAAACATTTCTGGTATATGAAAAACATGTTTTTCAATGGCAAAAATCAATGAATATTGTAAATGCACAAACAGTAATATCTCCACATTGCACGGTGCAATTCTGAAATTTTTAGCTTTTTCCTGTTAATCCTAGCATGATAAAGAAGATTCAAAGAGAGTGAGATGCCAGCTCCTTTCATTCAGTCAGTAGCTTCAAACATTTCTGGTATATGAAAAACATGTTTTTCAAAGGCAAAAATCAATGAATATTGTAAATGCACAAACAGTAATATCTCCACATTGCAAGGTGCAATTCTGAAATTTTTTGCTTTTTCCTGCTAATCCTAGCATGATAAAGAAGATTCAAAGAGAGTGAGATGCCAGCTCCTTTCATTCAGTCAGTAGCTTCAAACATTTCTGGTATATGAAAAACATGTTTTTCAATGGCAAAAATCAATGAATATTGTAAATGCACAAACAGTAATATCTCCACATTGCACGGTGCAATTCTGAAATTTTTAGCTTTTTCCTGTTAATCCTAGCATGATAAAGAAGATTCAAAGAGAGTGAGATGCCAGCTCCTTTCATTCAGTCAGTAGCTTCAAACATTTCTGGTATATGAAAAACATGTTTTTCAATGGCAAAAATCAATGAATATTGTAAATGCACAAACAGTAATATCTCCACATTGCAAGGTGCAATTCTGAAATTTTTTGCTTTTTCCTGCTAATCCTAGCATGATAAAGAAGATTCAAAGAGAGTGAGATGCCAGCTCCTTTCATTCAGTCAGTAGCTTCAAACATTTCTGGTATATGAAAAACATGTTTTTCAATGGCAAAAATCAATGAATATTGTAAATGCACAAACAGTAATATCTCCACATTGCACGGTGCAATTCTGAAATTTTTAGCTTTTTCCTGTTAATCCTAGCATGATAAAGAAGATTCAAAGAGAGTGAGATGCCAGCTCCTTTCATTCAGTCAGTAGCTTCAAACATTTCTGGTATATGAAAAACATGTTTTTCAATGGCAAAAATCAATGAATATTGTAAATGCACAAACAGTAATATCTCCACATTGCAAGGTGCAATTCTGAAATTTTTTGCTTTTTCCTGTTAATCCTAGCATGATAAAGAAGATTCAAAGAGAGTGAGATGCCAGCTCCTTTCATTCAGTCAGTAGCTTCAAACATTTCTGGTATATGAAAAACATGTTTTTCAATGGCAAAAATCAATGAATATTGTAAATGCACAAACAGTAATATCTCCACATTGCAAGGTGCAATTCTGAAATTTTTTGCTTTTTCCTGCTAATCCTAGCATGATAAAGAAGATTCAAAGAGAGTGAGATGCCAGCTCCTTTCATTCAGTCAGTAGCTTCAAACATTTCTGGTATATGAAAAACATGTTTTTCAATGGCAAAAATCAATGAATATTGTAAATGCACAAACAGTAATATCTCCACATTGCAAGGTGCAATTCTGAAATTTTTTGCTTTTTCCTGCTAATCCTAGCATGATAAAGAAGATTCAAAGAGAGTGAGATGCCAGCTCCTTTCATTCAGTCAGTAGCTTCAAACATTTCTGGTATATGAAAAACATGTTTTTCAATGGCAAAAATCAATGAATATTGTAAATGCACAAACAGTAATATCTCCACATTGCACGGTGCAATTCTGAAATTTTAAGCTTTTTCCTGTTAATCCTAGCATGATAAAGAAGATTCAAAGAGAGTGAGATGCCAGCTCCTTTCATTCAGTCAGTAGCTTCAAACATTTCTGGTATATGAAAAACATGTTTTTCAATGGCAAAAATCAATGAATATTGTAAATGCACAAACAGTAATATCTCCACATTGCAAGGTGCAATTCTGAAATTTTTTGCTTTTTCCTGCTAATCCTAGCATGATAAAGAAGATTCAAAGAGAGTGAGATGCCAGCTCCTTTCATTCAGTCAGTAGCTTCAAACATTTCTGGTATATGAAAAACATGTTTTTCAATGGCAAAAATCAATGAATATTGTAAATGCACAAACAGTAATATCTCCACATTGCACGGTGCAATTCTGAAATTTTTAGCTTTTTCCTGTTAATCCTAGCATGATAAAGAAGATTCAAAGAGAGTGAGATGCCAGCTCCTTTCATTCAGTCAGTAGCTTCAAACATTTCTGGTATATGAAAAACATGTTTTTCAATGGCAAAAATCAATGAATATTGTAAATGCACAAACAGTAATATCTCCACATTGCAAGGTGCAATTCTGAAATTTTTTGCTTTTTCCTGCTAATCCTAGCATGATAAAGAAGATTCAAAGAGAGTGAGATGCCAGCTCCTTTCATTCAGTCAGTAGCTTCAAACATTTCTGGTATATGAAAAACATGTTTTTCAATGGCAAAAATCAATGAATATTGTAAATGCACAAACAGTAATATCTCCACATTGCACGGTGCAATTCTGAAATTTTTAGCTTTTTCCTGTTAATCCTAGCATGATAGAAGATTCAAAGAGAGTGAGATGCCAGCTCCTTTCATTCAGTCAGTAGCTTCAAACATTTCTGGTATATGAAAAACATGTTTTTCAATGGCAAAAATCAATGAATATTGTAAATGCACAAACAGTAATATCTCCACATTGCAAGGTGCAATTCTGAAATTTTTTGCTTTTTCCTGCTAATCCTAGCATGATAAAGAAGATTCAAAGAGAGTGAGATGCCAGCTCCTTTCATTCAGTCAGTAGCTTCAAACATTTCTGGTATATGAAAAACATGTTTTTCAATGGCAAAAATCAATGAATATTGTAAATGCACAAACAGTAATATCTCCACATTGCAAGGTGCAATTCTGAAATTTTTTGCTTTTTCCTGCTAATCCTAGCATGATGAAGATTCAAAGAGAGTGAGATGCCAGCTCCTTTCATTCAGTCAGTAGCTTCAAACATTTCTGGACGTTTTTCAATGGCAAAAATCAATGAATATTGTAAATGCACAAACAGTAATATCTCCACATTGCAAGGTGCAATTCTGAAATTTTTTGCTTTTTCCTGTTAATCCTAGCATGATAAAGAAGATTCAAAGAGAGTGAGATGCCAGCTCCTTTCATTCAGTCAGTAGCTTCAAACATTTCTGGTATATGAAAAACATGTTTTTCAATGGCAAAAATCAATGAATATTGTAAATGCACAAACAGTAATATCTCCACATTGCAAGGTGCAATTCTGAAATTTTTTGGTTTTTCCTGTTATTCCTAGCATGATAAAGAATATTCAAAGAGAGTGAGATGCCAGCTCCTTTCATTCAGTCAGTAGCTTCAAACATTTCTGGTATATGAAAAACATGTTTTTCAATGGCAAAAATCAATGAATATTGTAAATGCACAAACAGTAATATCTCCACATTGCAAGGTGCAATTCTGAAATATTTTGCTTTTTCCTGCTAATCCTAGCATGATAAAGAAGATTCAAAGAGAGTGAGATGCCAGCTCCTTTCATTCAGTCAGTAGCTTCAAACATTTCTGGTATATGAAAAACATGTTTTTCAATGGCAAAAATCAATGAATATTGTAAATGCACAAACAGTAATATCTCCACATTGCAAGGTGCAATTCTGAAATTTTTTGCTTTTTCCTGCTAATCCTAGCATGATAAAGAAGATTCAAAGAGAGTGAGATGCCAGCTCCTTTCATTCAGTCAGTAGCTTCAAACATTTCTGGACGTTTTTCAATGGCAAAAATTAATGAATATTGTAAATGCACAAACAGTAATATCTCCACATTGCAAGGTGCAACTCTGAAATTTTTTGCTTTTTCCTGCTAATCCTAGCATGATAAAGAAGATTCAAAGAGAGTGAGATGCCAGCTCCTTTCATTCAGTCAGTAGCTTCAAACATTTCTGGTATATGAAAAACATGTTTTTCAATGGCAAAAATCAATGAATATTGTAAATGCACAAACAGTAATATCTCCACATTGCAAGGTGCAATTCTGAAATTTTTTGCTTTTTCCTGCTAATCCTAGCATGATAAAGAAGATTCAAAGAGAGTGAGATGCCAGCTCCTTTCATTCAGTCAGTAGCTTCAAACATTTCTGGTATATGAAAAACATGTTTTTCAATGGCAAAAATCAATGAATATTGTAAATGCACAAACAGTAATATCTCCACATTGCACGGTGCAATTCTGAAATTTTTAGCTTTTTCCTGTTAATCCTAGCATGATAAAGAAGATTCAAAGAGAGTGAGATGCCAGCTCCTTTCATTCAGTCAGTAGCTTCAAACATTTCTGGTATATGAAAAACATGTTTTTCAATGGCAAAAATCAATGAATATTGTAAATGCACAAACAGTAATATCTCCACATTGCAAGGTGCAATTCTGAAATTTTTTGCTTTTTCCTGCTAATCCTAGCATGATAAAGAAGATTCAAAGAGAGTGAGATGCCAGCTCCTTTCATTCAGTCAGTAGCTTCAAACATTTCTGGTATATGAAAAACATGTTTTTCAATGGCAAAAATCAATGAATATTGTAAATGCACAAACAGTAATATCTCCACATTGCACGGTGCAATTCTGAAATTTTTAGCTTTTTCCTGTTAATCCTAGCATGATAGAAGATTCAAAGAGAGTGAGATGCCAGCTCCTTTCATTCAGTCAGTAGCTTCAAACATTTCTGGTATATGAAAAACATGTTTTTCAATGGCAAAAATCAATGAATATTGTAAATGCACAAACAGTAATATCTCCACATTGCAAGGTGCAATTCTGAAATTTTTTGCTTTTTCCTGCTAATCCTAGCATGATAAAGAAGATTCAAAGAGAGTGAGATGCCAGCTCCTTTCATTCAGTCAGTAGCTTCAAACATTTCTGGTATATGAAAAACATGTTTTTCAATGGCAAAAATCAATGAATATTGTAAATGCACAAACAGTAATATCTCCACATTGCAAGGTGCAATTCTGAAATTTTTTGCTTTTTCCTGCTAATCCTAGCATGATGAAGATTCAAAGAGAGTGAGATGCCAGCTCCTTTCATTCAGTCAGTAGCTTCAAACATTTCTGGACGTTTTTCAATGGCAAAAATCAATGAATATTGTAAATGCACAAACAGTAATATCTCCACATTGCAAGGTGCAATTCTGAAATTTTTTGCTTTTTCCTGTTAATCCTAGCATGATAAAGAAGATTCAAAGAGAGTGAGATGCCAGCTCCTTTCATTCAGTCAGTAGCTTCAAACATTTCTGGTATATGAAAAACATGTTTTTCAATGGCAAAAATCAATGAATATTGTAAATGCACAAACAGTAATATCTCCACATTGCACGGTGCAATTCTGAAATTTTTAGCTTTTTCCTGTTAATCCTAGCATGATAAAGAAGATTCAAAGAGAGTGAGATGCCAGCTCCTTTCATTCAGTCAGTAGCTTCAAACATTTCTGGTATATGAAAAACATGTTTTTCAATGGCAAAAATCAATGAATATTGTAAATGCACAAACAGTAATATCTCCACATTGCAAGGTGCAATTCTGAAATTTTTTGCTTTTTCCTGCTAATCCTAGCATGATAAAGAAGATTCAAAGAGAGTGAGATGCCAGCTCCTTTCATTCAGTCAGTAGCTTCAAACATTTCTGGTATATGAAAAACATGTTTTTCAATGGCAAAAATCAATGAATATTGTAAATGCACAAACAGTAATATCTCCACATTGCACGGTGCAATTCTGAAATTTTTAGCTTTTTCCTGTTAATCCTAGCATGATAGAAGATTCAAAGAGAGTGAGATGCCAGCTCCTTTCATTCAGTCAGTAGCTTCAAACATTTCTGGTATATGAAAAACATGTTTTTCAATGGCAAAAATCAATGAATATTGTAAATGCACAAACAGTAATATCTCCACATTGCAAGGTGCAATTCTGAAATTTTTTGCTTTTTCCTGCTAATCCTAGCATGATAAAGAAGATTCAAAGAGAGTGAGATGCCAGCTCCTTTCATTCAGTCAGTAGCTTCAAACATTTCTGGTATATGAAAAACATGTTTTTCAATGGCAAAAATCAATGAATATTGTAAATGCACAAACAGTAATATCTCCACATTGCAAGGTGCAATTCTGAAATTTTTTGCTTTTTCCTGCTAATCCTAGCATGATGAAGATTCAAAGAGAGTGAGATGCCAGCTCCTTTCATTCAGTCAGTAGCTTCAAACATTTCTGGACGTTTTTCAATGGCAAAAATCAATGAATATTGTAAATGCACAAACAGTAATATCTCCACATTGCAAGGTGCAATTCTGAAATTTTTTGCTTTTTCCTGTTAATCCTAGCATGATAAAGAAGATTCAAAGAGAGTGAGATGCCAGCTCCTTTCATTCAGTCAGTAGCTTCAAACATTTCTGGTATATGAAAAACATGTTTTTCAATGGCAAAAATCAATGAATATTGTAAATGCACAAACAGTAATATCTCCACATTGCAAGGTGCAATTCTGAAATTTTTTGGTTTTTCCTGTTATTCCTAGCATGATAAAGAATATTCAAAGAGAGTGAGATGCCAGCTCCTTTCATTCAGTCAGTAGCTTCAAACATTTCTGGTATATGAAAAACATGTTTTTCAATGGCAAAAATCAATGAATATTGTAAATGCACAAACAGTAATATCTCCACATTGCAAGGTGCAATTCTGAAATATTTTGCTTTTTCCTGCTAATCCTAGCATGATAAAGAAGATTCAAAGAGAGTGAGATGCCAGCTCCTTTCATTCAGTCAGTAGCTTCAAACATTTCTGGTATATGAAAAACATGTTTTTCAATGGCAAAAATCAATGAATATTGTAAATGCACAAACAGTAATATCTCCACATTGCAAGGTGCAATTCTGAAATTTTTTGCTTTTTCCTGCTAATCCTAGCATGATAAAGAAGATTCAAAGAGAGTGAGATGCCAGCTCCTTTCATTCAGTCAGTAGCTTCAAACATTTCTGGACGTTTTTCAATGGCAAAAATTAATGAATATTGTAAATGCACAAACAGTAATATCTCCACATTGCAAGGTGCAACTCTGAAATTTTTTGCTTTTTCCTGCTAATCCTAGCATGATAAAGAAGATTCAAAGAGAGTGAGATGCCAGCTCCTTTCATTCAGTCAGTAGCTTCAAACATTTCTGGTATATGAAAAACATGTTTTTCAATGGCAAAAATCAATGAATATTGTAAATGCACAAACAGTAATATCTCCACATTGCAAGGTGCAATTCTGAAATTTTTTGCTTTTTCCTGTTAATCCTAGCATGATAAAGAAGATTCAAAGAGAGTGAGATGCCAGCTCCTTTCATTCAGTCAGTAGCTTCAAACATTTCTGGTATATGAAAAACATGTTTTTCAATGGCAAAAATCAATGAATATTGTAAATGCACAAACAGTAATATCTCCACATTGCAAGGTGCAATTCTGAAATTTTTTGCTTTTTCCTGCTAATCCTAGCATGATAAAGAAGATTCAAAGAGAGTGAGATGCCAGCTCCTTTCATTCAGTCAGTAGCTTCAAACATTTCTGGTATATGAAAAACATGTTTTTCAATGGCAAAAATCAATGAATATTGTAAATGCACAAACAGTAATATCTCCACATTGCACGGTGCAATTCTGAAATTTTTAGCTTTTTCCTGTTAATCCTAGCATGATAAAGAAGATTCAAAGAGAGTGAGATGCCAGCTCCTTTCATTCAGTCAGTAGCTTCAAACATTTCTGGACGTTTTTCAATGGCAAAAATTAATGAATATTGTAAATGCACAAACAGTAATATCTCCACATTGCACGGTGCAATTCTGAAATTTTTTGCTTTTTCCTGCTAATCCTAGCATGATAAAGAAGATTCAAAGAGAGTGAGATGCCAGCTCCTTTCATTCAGTCAGTAGCTTCAAACATTTCTGGTATATGAAAAACATGTTTTTCAATGGCAAAAATCAATGAATATTGTAAATGCACAAACAGTAATATCTCCACATTGCAAGGTGCAATTCTGAAATTTTTTGCTTTTTCCTGCTAATCCTAGCATGATAAAGAAGATTCAAAGAGAGTGAGATGCCAGCTCCTTTCATTCAGTCAGTAGCTTCAAACATTTCTGGTATATGAAAAACATGTTTTTCAATGGCAAAAATCAATGAATATTGTAAATGCACAAACAGTAATATCTCCACATTGCACGGTGCAATTCTGAAATTTTTAGCTTTTTCCTGTTAATCCTAGCATGATAAAGAAGATTCAAAGAGAGTGAGATGCCAGCTCCTTTCATTCAGTCAGTAGCTTCAAACATTTCTGGTATATGAAAAACATGTTTTTCAATGGCAAAAATCAATGAATATTGTAAATGCACAAACAGTAATATCTCCACATTGCAAGGTGCAATTCTGAAATTTTTTGCTTTTTCCTGTTAATCCTAGCATGATAAAGAAGATTCAAAGAGAGTGAGATGCCAGCTCCTTTCATTCAGTCAGTAGCTTCAAACATTTCTGGTATATGAAAAACATGTTTTTCAATGGCAAAAATCAATGAATATTGTAAATGCACAAACAGTAATATCTCCACATTGCAAGGTGCAATTCTGAAATTTTTTGCTTTTTCCTGCTAATCCTAGCATGATAAAGAAGATTCAAAGAGAGTGAGATGCCAGCTCCTTTCATTCAGTCAGTAGCTTCAAACATTTCTGGTATATGAAAAACATGTTTTTCAATGGCAAAAATCAATGAATATTGTAAATGCACAAACAGTAATATCTCCACATTGCACGGTGCAATTCTGAAATTTTTAGCTTTTTCCTGTTAATCCTAGCATGATAGAAGATTCAAAGAGAGTGAGATGCCAGCTCCTTTCATTCAGTCAGTAGCTTCAAACATTTCTGGTATATGAAAAACATGTTTTTCAATGGCAAAAATCAATGAATATTGTAAATGCACAAACAGTAATATCTCCACATTGCAAGGTGCAATTCTGAAATTTTTTGCTTTTTCCTGCTAATCCTAGCATGATGAAGATTCAAAGAGAGTGAGATGCCAGCTCCTTTCATTCAGTCAGTAGCTTCAAACATTTCTGGACGTTTTTCAATGGCAAAAATCAATGAATATTGTAAATGCACAAACAGTAATATCTCCACATTGCAAGGTGCAATTCTGAAATTTTTTGCTTTTTCCTGTTAATCCTAGCATGATAAAGAAGATTCAAAGAGAGTGAGATGCCAGCTCCTTTCATTCAGTCAGTAGCTTCAAACATTTCTGGTATATGAAAAACATGTTTTTCAATGGCAAAAATCAATGAATATTGTAAATGCACAAACAGTAATATCTCCACATTGCAAGGTGCAATTCTGAAATTTTTTGCTTTTTCCTGTTAATCCTAGCATGATAAAGAAGATTCAAAGAGAGTGAGATGCCAGCTCCTTTCATTCAGTCAGTAGCTTCAAACATTTCTGGTATATGAAAAACATGTTTTTCAATGGCAAAAATCAATGAATATTGTAAATGCACAAACAGTAATATCTCCACATTGCAAGGTGCAATTCTGAAATTTTTTGCTTTTTCCTGCTAATCCTAGCATGATAAAGAAGATTCAAAGAGAGTGAGATGCCACCTCCTTTCATTCAGTCAGTAGCTTCAAACATTTCTGGTATATGAAAAACATGTTTTTCAATGGCAAAAATCAATGAATATTGTAAATGCACAAACAGTAATATCTCCACATTGCACGGTGCAATTCTGAAATTTTTAGCTTTTTCCTGTTAATCCTAGCATGATAAAGAAGATTCAAAGAGAGTGAGATGCCAGCTCCTTTCATTCAGTCAGTAGCTTCAAACATTTCTGGTATATGAAAAACATGTTTTTCAAAGGCAAAAATCAATGAATATTGTAAATGCACAAACAGTAATATCTCCACATTGCAAGGTGCAATTCTGAAATTTTTTGCTTTTTCCTGCTAATCCTAGCATGATAAAGAAGATTCAAAGAGAGTGAGATGCCAGCTCCTTTCATTCAGTCAGTAGCTTCAAACATTTCTGGTATATGAAAAACATGTTTTTCAATGGCAAAAATCAATGAATATTGTAAATGCACAAACAGTAATATCTCCACATTGCACGGTGCAATTCTGAAATTTTTAGCTTTTTCCTGTTAATCCTAGCATGATAAAGAAGATTCAAAGAGAGTGAGATGCCAGCTCCTTTCATTCAGTCAGTAGCTTCAAACATTTCTGGTATATGAAAAACATGTTTTTCAATGGCAAAAATCAATGAATATTGTAAATGCACAAACAGTAATATCTCCACATTGCAAGGTGCAATTCTGAAATTTTTTGCTTTTTCCTGCTAATCCTAGCATGATAAAGAAGATTCAAAGAGAGTGAGATGCCAGCTCCTTTCATTCAGTCAGTAGCTTCAAACATTTCTGGTATATGAAAAACGTTTTTCAATGGCAAAAATCAATGAATATTGTAAATGCACAAACAGTAATATCTCCACATTGCACGGTGCAATTCTGAAATTTCTAGCTTTTTCCTGTTAATCCTAGCATGATAAAGAAGATTCAAAGAGAGTGAGATGCCAGCTCCTTTCATTCAGTCAGTAGCTTCAAACATTTCTGGTATATGAAAAACATGTTTTTCAATGGCAAAAATCAATGAATATTGTAAATGCACAAACAGTAATATCTCCACATTGCAAGGTGCAATTCTGAAATTTTTTGCTTTTTCCTGTTAATCCTAGCATGATAAAGAAGATTCAAAGAGAGTGAGATGCCAGCTCCTTTCATTCAGTCAGTAGCTTCAAACATTTCTGGTATATGAAAAACATGTTTTTCAATGGCAAAAATCAATGAATATTGTAAATGCACAAACAGTAATATCTCCACATTGCAAGGTGCAATTCTGAAATTTTTTGCTTTTTCCTGCTAATCCTAGCATGATAAAGAAGATTCAAAGAGAGTGAGATGCCACCTCCTTTCATTCAGTCAGTAGCTTCAAACATTTCTGGTATATGAAAAACATGTTTTTCAATGGCAAAAATCAATGAATATTGTAAATGCACAAACAGTAATATCTCCACATTGCACGGTGCAATTCTGAAATTTTTAGCTTTTTCCTGTTAATCCTAGCATGATAAAGAAGATTCAAAGAGAGTGAGATGCCAGCTCCTTTCATTCAGTCAGTAGCTTCAAACATTTCTGGTATATGAAAAACATGTTTTTCAAAGGCAAAAATCAATGAATATTGTAAATGCACAAACAGTAATATCTCCACATTGCAAGGTGCAATTCTGAAATTTTTTGCTTTTTCCTGCTAATCCTAGCATGATAAAGAAGATTCAAAGAGAGTGAGATGCCAGCTCCTTTCATTCAGTCAGTAGCTTCAAACATTTCTGGTATATGAAAAACATGTTTTTCAATGGCAAAAATCAATGAATATTGTAAATGCACAAACAGTAATATCTCCACATTGCACGGTGCAATTCTGAAATTTTTAGCTTTTTCCTGTTAATCCTAGCATGATAAAGAAGATTCAAAGAGAGTGAGATGCCAGCTCCTTTCATTCAGTCAGTAGCTTCAAACATTTCTGGTATATGAAAAACATGTTTTTCAATGGCAAAAATCAATGAATATTGTAAATGCACAAACAGTAATATCTCCACATTGCAAGGTGCAATTCTGAAATTTTTTGCTTTTTCCTGCTAATCCTAGCATGATAAAGAAGATTCAAAGAGAGTGAGATGCCAGCTCCTTTCATTCAGTCAGTAGCTTCAAACATTTCTGGTATATGAAAAACATGTTTTTCAATGGCAAAAATCAATGAATATTGTAAATGCACAAACAGTAATATCTCCACATTGCACGGTGCAATTCTGAAATTTTTAGCTTTTTCCTGTTAATCCTAGCATGATAAAGAAGATTCAAAGAGAGTGAGATGCCAGCTCCTTTCATTCAGTCAGTAGCTTCAAACATTTCTGGTATATGAAAAACATGTTTTTCAATGGCAAAAATCAATGAATATTGTAAATGCACAAACAGTAATATCTCCACATTGCAAGGTGCAATTCTGAAATTTTTTGCTTTTTCCTGTTAATCCTAGCATGATAAAGAAGATTCAAAGAGAGTGAGATGCCAGCTCCTTTCATTCAGTCAGTAGCTTCAAACATTTCTGGTATATGAAAAACATGTTTTTCAATGGCAAAAATCAATGAATATTGTAAATGCACAAACAGTAATATCTCCACATTGCAAGGTGCAATTCTGAAATTTTTTGCTTTTTCCTGCTAATCCTAGCATGATAAAGAAGATTCAAAGAGAGTGAGATGCCAGCTCCTTTCATTCAGTCAGTAGCTTCAAACATTTCTGGTATATGAAAAACATGTTTTTCAATGGCAAAAATCAATGAATATTGTAAATGCACAAACAGTAATATCTCCACATTGCACGGTGCAATTCTGAAATTTTAAGCTTTTTCCTGTTAATCCTAGCATGATAAAGAAGATTCAAAGAGAGTGAGATGCCAGCTCCTTTCATTCAGTCAGTAGCTTCAAACATTTCTGGTATATGAAAAACATGTTTTTCAATGGCAAAAATCAATGAATATTGTAAATGCACAAACAGTAATATCTCCACATTGCAAGGTGCAATTCTGAAATTTTTTGCTTTTTCCTGCTAATCCTAGCATGATAAAGAAGATTCAAAGAGAGTGAGATGCCAGCTCCTTTCATTCAGTCAGTAGCTTCAAACATTTCTGGTATATGAAAAACATGTTTTTCAATGGCAAAAATCAATGAATATTGTAAATGCACAAACAGTAATATCTCCACATTGCACGGTGCAATTCTGAAATTTTTAGCTTTTTCCTGTTAATCCTAGCATGATAAAGAAGATTCAAAGAGAGTGAGATGCCAGCTCCTTTCATTCAGTCAGTAGCTTCAAACATTTCTGGTATATGAAAAACATGTTTTTCAATGGCAAAAATCAATGAATATTGTAAATGCACAAACAGTAATATCTCCACATTGCAAGGTGCAATTCTGAAATTTTTTGCTTTTTCCTGCTAATCCTAGCATGATAAAGAAGATTCAAAGAGAGTGAGATGCCAGCTCCTTTCATTCAGTCAGTAGCTTCAAACATTTCTGGTATATGAAAAACATGTTTTTCAATGGCAAAAATCAATGAATATTGTAAATGCACAAACAGTAATATCTCCACATTGCACGGTGCAATTCTGAAATTTTTAGCTTTTTCCTGTTAATCCTAGCATGATAGAAGATTCAAAGAGAGTGAGATGCCAGCTCCTTTCATTCAGTCAGTAGCTTCAAACATTTCTGGTATATGAAAAACATGTTTTTCAATGGCAAAAATCAATGAATATTGTAAATGCACAAACAGTAATATCTCCACATTGCAAGGTGCAATTCTGAAATTTTTTGCTTTTTCCTGCTAATCCTAGCATGATAAAGAAGATTCAAAGAGAGTGAGATGCCAGCTCCTTTCATTCAGTCAGTAGCTTCAAACATTTCTGGTATATGAAAAACATGTTTTTCAATGGCAAAAATCAATGAATATTGTAAATGCACAAACAGTAATATCTCCACATTGCAAGGTGCAATTCTGAAATTTTTTGCTTTTTCCTGCTAATCCTAGCATGATGAAGATTCAAAGAGAGTGAGATGCCAGCTCCTTTCATTCAGTCAGTAGCTTCAAACATTTCTGGACGTTTTTCAATGGCAAAAATCAATGAATATTGTAAATGCACAAACAGTAATATCTCCACATTGCAAGGTGCAATTCTGAAATTTTTTGCTTTTTCCTGTTAATCCTAGCATGATAAAGAAGATTCAAAGAGAGTGAGATGCCAGCTCCTTTCATTCAGTCAGTAGCTTCAAACATTTCTGGTATATGAAAAACATGTTTTTCAATGGCAAAAATCAATGAATATTGTAAATGCACAAACAGTAATATCTCCACATTGCAAGGTGCAATTCTGAAATTTTTTGGTTTTTCCTGTTATTCCTAGCATGATAAAGAAGATTCAAAGAGAGTGAGATGCCAGCTCCTTTCATTCAGTCAGTAGCTTCAAACATTTCTGGTATATGAAAAACATGTTTTTCAATGGCAAAAATCAATGAATATTGTAAATGCACAAACAGTAATATCTCCACATTGCAAGGTGCAATTCTGAAATATTTTGCTTTTTCCTGCTAATCCTAGCATGATAAAGAAGATTCAAAGAGAGTGAGATGCCAGCTCCTTTCATTCAGTCAGTAGCTTCAAACATTTCTGGTATATGAAAAACATGTTTTTCAATGGCAAAAATCAATGAATATTGTAAATGCACAAACAGTAATATCTCCACATTGCAAGGTGCAATTCTGAAATTTTTTGCTTTTTCCTGCTAATCCTAGCATGATAAAGAAGATTCAAAGAGAGTGAGATGCCAGCTCCTTTCATTCAGTCAGTAGCTTCAAACATTTCT
Source organism: Phyllobates terribilis (assembly GCF_046119375.1). Taxonomy (NCBI): domain Eukaryota; kingdom Metazoa; phylum Chordata; class Amphibia; order Anura; family Dendrobatidae; genus Phyllobates; species Phyllobates terribilis. The sequence continues at coordinate 72,752 of NW_027366151.1, forward strand.
GGACGTTTTTCAATGGCAAAAATTAATGAATATTGTAAATGCACAAACAGTAATATCTCCACATTGCAAGGTGCAACTCTGAAATTTTTTGCTTTTTCCTGCTAATCCTAGCATGATAAAGAAGATTCAAAGAGAGTGAGATGCCAGCTCCTTTCATTCAGTCAGTAGCTTCAAACATTTCTGGTATATGAAAAACATGTTTTTCAATGGCAAAAATCAATGAATATTGTAAATGCACAAACAGTAATATCTCCACATTGCAAGGTGCAATTCTGAAATTTTTTGCTTTTTCCTGTTAATCCTAGCATGATAAAGAAGATTCAAAGAGAGTGAGATGCCAGCTCCTTTCATTCAGTCAGTAGCTTCAAACATTTCTGGTATATGAAAAACATGTTTTTCAATGGCAAAAATCAATGAATATTGTAAATGCACAAACAGTAATATCTCCACATTGCAAGGTGCAATTCTGAAATTTTTTGCTTTTTCCTGCTAATCCTAGCATGATAAAGAAGATTCAAAGAGAGTGAGATGCCAGCTCCTTTCATTCAGTCAGTAGCTTCAAACATTTCTGGTATATGAAAAACATGTTTTTCAATGGCAAAAATCAATGAATATTGTAAATGCACAAACAGTAATATCTCCACATTGCACGGTGCAATTCTGAAATTTTTAGCTTTTTCCTGTTAATCCTAGCATGATAAAGAAGATTCAAAGAGAGTGAGATGCCAGCTCCTTTCATTCAGTCAGTAGCTTCAAACATTTCTGGACGTTTTTCAATGGCAAAAATTAATGAATATTGTAAATGCACAAACAGTAATATCTCCACATTGCAAGGTGCAATTCTGAAATTTTTTGCTTTTTCCTGCTAATCCTAGCATGATAAAGAAGATTCAAAGAGAGTGAGATGCCAGCTCCTTTCATTCAGTCAGTAGCTTCAAACATTTCTGGTATATGAAAAACATGTTTTTCAATGGCAAAAATCAATGAATATTGTAAATGCACAAACAGTAATATCTCCACATTGCAAGGTGCAATTCTGAAATTTTTTGCTTTTTCCTGCTAATCCTAGCATGATAAAGAAGATTCAAAGAGAGTGAGATGCCAGCTCCTTTCATTCAGTCAGTAGCTTCAAACATTTCTGGTATATGAAAAACATGTTTTTCAATGGCAAAAATCAATGAATATTGTAAATGCACAAACAGTAATATCTCCACATTGCACGGTGCAATTCTGAAATTTTTAGCTTTTTCCTGTTAATCCTAGCATGATAAAGAAGATTCAAAGAGAGTGAGATGCCAGCTCCTTTCATTCAGTCAGTAGCTTCAAACATTTCTGGTATATGAAAAACATGTTTTTCAATGGCAAAAATCAATGAATATTGTAAATGCACAAACAGTAATATCTCCACATTGCAAGGTGCAATTCTGAAATTTTTTGCTTTTTCCTGTTAATCCTAGCATGATAAAGAAGATTCAAAGAGAGTGAGATGCCAGCTCCTTTCATTCAGTCAGTAGCTTCAAACATTTCTGGTATATGAAAAACATGTTTTTCAATGGCAAAAATCAATGAATATTGTAAATGCACAAACAGTAATATCTCCACATTGCAAGGTGCAATTCTGAAATTTTTTGCTTTTTCCTGCTAATCCTAGCATGATAAAGAAGATTCAAAGAGAGTGAGATGCCAGCTCCTTTCATTCAGTCAGTAGCTTCAAACATTTCTGGTATATGAAAAACATGTTTTTCAATGGCAAAAATCAATGAATATTGTAAATGCACAAACAGTAATATCTCCACATTGCACGGTGCAATTCTGAAATTTTTAGCTTTTTCCTGTTAATCCTAGCATGATAGAAGATTCAAAGAGAGTGAGATGCCAGCTCCTTTCATTCAGTCAGTAGCTTCAAACATTTCTGGTATATGAAAAACATGTTTTTCAATGGCAAAAATCAATGAATATTGTAAATGCACAAACAGTAATATCTCCACATTGCAAGGTGCAATTCTGAAATTTTTTGCTTTTTCCTGCTAATCCTAGCATGATGAAGATTCAAAGAGAGTGAGATGCCAGCTCCTTTCATTCAGTCAGTAGCTTCAAACATTTCTGGACGTTTTTCAATGGCAAAAATCAATGAATATTGTAAATGCACAAACAGTAATATCTCCACATTGCAAGGTGCAATTCTGAAATTTTTTGCTTTTTCCTGTTAATCCTAGCATGATAAAGAAGATTCAAAGAGAGTGAGATGCCAGCTCCTTTCATTCAGTCAGTAGCTTCAAACATTTCTGGTATATGAAAAACATGTTTTTCAATGGCAAAAATCAATGAATATTGTAAATGCACAAACAGTAATATCTCCACATTGCAAGGTGCAATTCTGAAATTTTTTGCTTTTTCCTGTTAATCCTAGCATGATAAAGAAGATTCAAAGAGAGTGAGATGCCAGCTCCTTTCATTCAGTCAGTAGCTTCAAACATTTCTGGTATATGAAAAACATGTTTTTCAATGGCAAAAATCAATGAATATTGTAAATGCACAAACAGTAATATCTCCACATTGCAAGGTGCAATTCTGAAATTTTTTGCTTTTTCCTGCTAATCCTAGCATGATAAAGAAGATTCAAAGAGAGTGAGATGCCACCTCCTTTCATTCAGTCAGTAGCTTCAAACATTTCTGGTATATGAAAAACATGTTTTTCAATGGCAAAAATCAATGAATATTGTAAATGCACAAACAGTAATATCTCCACATTGCACGGTGCAATTCTGAAATTTTTAGCTTTTTCCTGTTAATCCTAGCATGATAAAGAAGATTCAAAGAGAGTGAGATGCCAGCTCCTTTCATTCAGTCAGTAGCTTCAAACATTTCTGGTATATGAAAAACATGTTTTTCAAAGGCAAAAATCAATGAATATTGTAAATGCACAAACAGTAATATCTCCACATTGCAAGGTGCAATTCTGAAATTTTTTGCTTTTTCCTGCTAATCCTAGCATGATAAAGAAGATTCAAAGAGAGTGAGATGCCAGCTCCTTTCATTCAGTCAGTAGCTTCAAACATTTCTGGTATATGAAAAACATGTTTTTCAATGGCAAAAATCAATGAATATTGTAAATGCACAAACAGTAATATCTCCACATTGCACGGTGCAATTCTGAAATTTTTAGCTTTTTCCTGTTAATCCTAGCATGATAAAGAAGATTCAAAGAGAGTGAGATGCCAGCTCCTTTCATTCAGTCAGTAGCTTCAAACATTTCTGGTATATGAAAAACATGTTTTTCAATGGCAAAAATCAATGAATATTGTAAATGCACAAACAGTAATATCTCCACATTGCAAGGTGCAATTCTGAAATTTTTTGCTTTTTCCTGCTAATCCTAGCATGATAAAGAAGATTCAAAGAGAGTGAGATGCCAGCTCCTTTCATTCAGTCAGTAGCTTCAAACATTTCTGGTATATGAAAAACATGTTTTTCAATGGCAAAAATCAATGAATATTGTAAATGCACAAACAGTAATATCTCCACATTGCACGGTGCAATTCTGAAATTTTTAGCTTTTTCCTGTTAATCCTAGCATGATAAAGAAGATTCAAAGAGAGTGAGATGCCAGCTCCTTTCATTCAGTCAGTAGCTTCAAACATTTCTGGTATATGAAAAACATGTTTTTCAATGGCAAAAATCAATGAATATTGTAAATGCACAAACAGTAATATCTCCACATTGCAAGGTGCAATTCTGAAATTTTTTGCTTTTTCCTGTTAATCCTAGCATGATAAAGAAGATTCAAAGAGAGTGAGATGCCAGCTCCTTTCATTCAGTCAGTAGCTTCAAACATTTCTGGTATATGAAAAACATGTTTTTCAATGGCAAAAATCAATGAATATTGTAAATGCACAAACAGTAATATCTCCACATTGCAAGTTGCAATTCTGAAATTTTTTGCTTTTTCCTGCTAATCCTAGCATGATAAAGAAGATTCAAAGAGAGTGAGATGCCAGCTCCTTTCATTCAGTCAGTAGCTTCAAACATTTCTGGTATATGAAAAACATGTTTTTCAATGGCAAAAATCAATGAATATTGTAAATGCACAAACAGTAATATCTCCACATTGCAAGGTGCAATTCTGAAATTTTTTGCTTTTTCCTGCTAATCCTAGCATGATAAAGAAGATTCAAAGAGAGTGAGATGCCAGCTCCTTTCATTCAGTCAGTAGCTTCAAACATTTCTGGTATATGAAAAACATGTTTTTCAATGGCAAAAATCAATGAATATTGTAAATGCACAAACAGTAATATCTCCACATTGCACGGTGCAATTCTGAAATTTTAAGCTTTTTCCTGTTAATCCTAGCATGATAAAGAAGATTCAAAGAGAGTGAGATGCCAGCTCCTTTCATTCAGTCAGTAGCTTCAAACATTTCTGGTATATGAAAAACATGTTTTTCAATGGCAAAAATCAATGAATATTGTAAATGCACAAACAGTAATATCTCCACATTGCAAGGTGCAATTCTGAAATTTTTTGCTTTTTCCTGCTAATCCTAGCATGATAAAGAAGATTCAAAGAGAGTGAGATGCCAGCTCCTTTCATTCAGTCAGTAGCTTCAAACATTTCTGGTATATGAAAAACATGTTTTTCAATGGCAAAAATCAATGAATATTGTAAATGCACAAACAGTAATATCTCCACATTGCACGGTGCAATTCTGAAATTTTTAGCTTTTTCCTGTTAATCCTAGCATGATAAAGAAGATTCAAAGAGAGTGAGATGCCAGCTCCTTTCATTCAGTCAGTAGCTTCAAACATTTCTGGTATATGAAAAACATGTTTTTCAATGGCAAAAATCAATGAATATTGTAAATGCACAAACAGTAATATCTCCACATTGCAAGGTGCAATTCTGAAATTTTTTGCTTTTTCCTGCTAATCCTAGCATGATAAAGAAGATTCAAAGAGAGTGAGATGCCAGCTCCTTTCATTCAGTCAGTAGCTTCAAACATTTCTGGTATATGAAAAACATGTTTTTCAATGGCAAAAATCAATGAATATTGTAAATGCACAAACAGTAATATCTCCACATTGCACGGTGCAATTCTGAAATTTTTAGCTTTTTCCTGTTAATCCTAGCATGATAGAAGATTCAAAGAGAGTGAGATGCCAGCTCCTTTCATTCAGTCAGTAGCTTCAAACATTTCTGGTATATGAAAAACATGTTTTTCAATGGCAAAAATCAATGAATATTGTAAATGCACAAACAGTAATATCTCCACATTGCAAGGTGCAATTCTGAAATTTTTTGCTTTTTCCTGCTAATCCTAGCATGATAAAGAAGATTCAAAGAGAGTGAGATGCCAGCTCCTTTCATTCAGTCAGTAGCTTCAAACATTTCTGGTATATGAAAAACATGTTTTTCAATGGCAAAAATCAATGAATATTGTAAATGCACAAACAGTAATATCTCCACATTGCAAGGTGCAATTCTGAAATTTTTTGCTTTTTCCTGCTAATCCTAGCATGATGAAGATTCAAAGAGAGTGAGATGCCAGCTCCTTTCATTCAGTCAGTAGCTTCAAACATTTCTGGACGTTTTTCAATGGCAAAAATCAATGAATATTGTAAATGCACAAACAGTAATATCTCCACATTGCAAGGTGCAATTCTGAAATTTTTTGCTTTTTCCTGTTAATCCTAGCATGATAAAGAAGATTCAAAGAGAGTGAGATGCCAGCTCCTTTCATTCAGTCAGTAGCTTCAAACATTTCTGGTATATGAAAAACATGTTTTTCAATGGCAAAAATCAATGAACATTGTAAATGCACAAACAGTAATATCTCCACATTGCAAGGTGCAATTCTGAAATTTTTTGCTTTTTCCTGCTAATCCTAGCATGATAAAGAAGATTCAAAGAGAGTGAGATGCCAGCTCCTTTCATTCAGTCAGTAGCTTCAAACATTTCTGGTATATGAAAAACGTTTTTCAATGGCAAAAATCAATGAATATTGTAAATGCACAAACAGTAATATCTCCACATTGCACGGTGCAATTCTGAAATTTCTAGCTTTTTCCTGTTAATCCTAGCATGATAAAGAAGATTCAAAGAGAGTGAGATGCCAGCTCCTTTCATTCAGTCAGTAGCTTCAAACATTTCTGGTATATGAAAAACATGTTTTTCAATGGCAAAAATCAATGAATATTGTAAATGCACAAACAGTAATATCTCCACATTGCAAGGTGCAATTCTGAAATTTTTTGCTTTTTCCTGTTAATCCTAGCATGATAAAGAAGATTCAAAGAGAGTGAGATGCCAGCTCCTTTCATTCAGTCAGTAGCTTCAAACATTTCTGGTATATGAAAAACATGTTTTTCAATGGCAAAAATCAATGAATATTGTAAATGCACAAACAGTAATATCTCCACATTGCAAGGTGCAATTCTGAAATTTTTTGCTTTTTCCTGCTAATCCTAGCATGATAAAGAAGATTCAAAGAGAGTGAGATGCCACCTCCTTTCATTCAGTCAGTAGCTTCAAACATTTCTGGTATATGAAAAACATGTTTTTCAATGGCAAAAATCAATGAATATTGTAAATGCACAAACAGTAATATCTCCACATTGCACGGTGCAATTCTGAAATTTTTAGCTTTTTCCTGTTAATCCTAGCATGATAAAGAAGATTCAAAGAGAGTGAGATGCCAGCTCCTTTCATTCAGTCAGTAGCTTCAAACATTTCTGGTATATGAAAAACATGTTTTTCAAAGGCAAAAATCAATGAATATTGTAAATGCACAAACAGTAATATCTCCACATTGCAAGGTGCAATTCTGAAATTTTTTGCTTTTTCCTGCTAATCCTAGCATGATAAAGAAGATTCAAAGAGAGTGAGATGCCAGCTCCTTTCATTCAGTCAGTAGCTTCAAACATTTCTGGGATATGAAAAACATGTTTTTCAATGGCAAAAATCAATGAATATTGTAAATGCACAAACAGTAATATCTCCACATTGCACGGTGCAATTCTGAAATTTTTAGCTTTTTCCTGTTAATCCTAGCATGATAAAGAAGATTCAAAGAGAGTGAGATGC
>NW_027366152.1:0-79827 GCF_046119375.1 Phyllobates terribilis
GAATAGCCTTTTAATGTTGGAATTATGTAAAGATACAATAATTGGATGGCTTCTATCTTCTAAATGTTTAAATAGTTATGCCAAGTTCAAAAAAATTCCAACCTGGCTGCTCACTTTCTTATTTATGTTGAATTAGGTTTGTGGTATGATGTATACAAATGAAATTATGTTGGACAACTTGGTAAATAAAGTGGTATATGAAGTTGTTGAGAAAATAGTGAATCCTATTTGGTGCTCTAAGCAAAAGTGTTTCAAGGTAACCATGATAGAGGTGAATTAGACTTCTCCTGTTCTTGCAAGTTGTTTGATTTTAGAGGCATATTGTACAAGCATATTATCCAAGTGCTTCAAATTGAAGACATAACTCATGTCCTTGAGAAGTATGTATTAGACCGTTGGAGGAAGAATATTGTTAGAGAATATGAACGCATTTTAGTTAACTATTATGATCCAAGTCAATCTGAACCAGTCAAGAAATTCCGAGATCTTCACTCAGGAATGATTATTTGGTCTCATTAGCATTGCATAACGAAGTTACTACAATGACTATTTGAAAGGATTAGATAACCTGCAGTTACACTTGAGTTTGTGATAGGCATTACTTGTGGCAATACTATGAACTCCACAACAATAGGTTCTTGAGGCCCCGGACGGAGCACCGCATCCCTAACATACTCTTGGTAGTTCGATTCTCTTCATATACTCTCTCCAAGGCAGCGCTCCAACCAGTCATCCTATCAGATGATAAGCCATGCCATTCAATCCCTATGTTCTCACTCTCGATTAGTTCTCGCATAAAGAGTCTAATTTCTACTAAGTCGCGTACATGGGCTTTCTTCTCCATTGAAAACATCATTTCTTTCTCAACGTATAAACCAGTAAGAAATCATCTGATAGGATAAGACTTTTAATAGGATGAATTTCCTCCAAATTTGATGAAACTGACCACTTCTATCTCCATTATCAGGTTATGGATTTGTACGTGAATTTGATCATGAGTTTGATCGTGGGTAATGGATTGCTTGTTCCTATATAATCTTATTTAGGAGAGAAATCACTGAAATGTGGAGAAATCAAATTTAATATGGAAAAGAATTAAGTGAATATGAAATTTTCAAAGTAACAAGAATTTTACGTAACAAACTACAAGATATAAGATCAATTTGTTAGCATATAGGAAAGATTTACATACACACAATTATTAGTATTTGGTATATGATAACTGGAAAAAATTAAAAATATCATATATGCTGATAGGATTAATTTGATAATTAAAAAAATTTCAATCTAACAATGAATTTTTTACACAAACCGTAGGTATTTTATATGCATTGTTTGTCTATTATAGCTATATGGTATTTTTGTGTATATATTATATATCTATCGATAAACATAATCTATAATATATATTAAATAACAATAATTTGAGCTCCTTGATCAATTTTGACCATAACAAGGCTTATGTGTCAATGTTGATCTCAACCAAAAACTATAAAATCCTAATAATCGACATTCTTAACCAGTTTGGTCAACACCGACAAACCCAAAACCTGACATAACTCAAACCTGATCGACCTGAAACTTTATTAACCCGTTCAATTGAACCCGATTAGAACCCGAACCCGAACTCGATCGACCTGAAAATATTTATACATTTTAAGGCAATGTCTTTATACACTCCAAAATTTATCTTCGTACACTCCAATTCCAAACGCAAAAAAATGCGTTTACGTTAAAATAGAGGCCGGAAGGGAAATGTGGAGGGAATAACCAAACACAGTTGCGTTTACAAAAAAATCCCAAAACACAAAGCAGTATTTTTGATGCGTTTCACCAACAGTTTTTTATTAAAACAACCCAAATGCCAATATTAGCAAAAAAATTGCGTTTATGGTCGATCGCCTCATAGTTTGGTTTAGGGAAATATCATTTCATATGAGTTGTAACTGTAATATTAGAGATATTTAATGTAAGTTTAACTCTGAAGACCTCTTTGTAAGCTTGTCTCTTTTGATTAAGGTTAATTTGGACTAAATGGGCCTACGTTCTCTATTCCAGCCCATTAAGGCAATTTGAGGCACAAACCCGTCTAAGTTGGTATAACGGTCAAGAACGAGTTAGGAGACCTTTTCATTATACTTAGTCGACAACGTTTTTTTGTTGATTAAGGTTAATTTGGACTAAATGGGCCTACATTATCTATTTTGACCCATTAAGGCAATTTGAGGCACAAGACAACATCTAAGTTGGTATAATCAAGGACGAGTTATGAGACCTTTTCATTGTACTTAGTCGAAGGCGTTTGGCTGATTAAGGTTAATTTGGACTAAATGGACTTACGTTCTCTATTCCAGTCCATTAAGGTAATTTGAGGCCCAAGTACCCATCTAAGTTGGTATAACGGTCAAGAACGAGTTAGGAGACCTTTTCATTGTACTTAGTCGAAGGCGTTTAGTTGATTAGGTTAATCTGGACTAAATGGGCCTACATTCTCTATTTCGACCCATTACGACAATTTGAGGCCCAAGACAACATCTAAGTTGGTATAACGGCCAAGGACAAGTTAGGAGACCTTTTTCATTGTACTTATTTGATTAAGGTTAATTTGAACTAAATGGTTATAATTATTTTTTATAATTATATGATCAATTTGATATTACTGACTTGTTTTATCTTAATATCCAATACCGTGATATCAATTTGATATTAGCGACTTGTTTTATCTTAATATCCAATACCGTGATATCAATTTGATATTAGCGACTTGTTTTATATTGAGATAAAAGATATTAAAAAAACAAAATCAATATTGATAAGAATATTAAAGAAACCCTTATATTCACACACTTATATAGCGATGCACAACATGTCATCTTTTTATATCAATATCATACAAGCTTAAGTAGATTGAGCGAAATTGGCTTTGATTTATTGGATCAACTCAATGTCTCGTACTGTAAAATATAAGTCAAACATGAGGCAAGAAGAATTTAGGACATGTCGACCAAAAAATATTATAATTATAAATTACTTAACAATGGGATTTTTTTACCTCTTGGATCAACCCGACCCAAACTTGACATTATCCGTATGCCAACATGACTCATAAATTTTATTATTTTATTAACCTAATCAGCCTAGACACTATTAAAATCAAATCGGTAATCCGGACTCGACCTGTGTATAAGTCTCAATATCACCAAATATATTTTTTAGACAATTATTGCAATATATAAACTACCATCTTAAATAATGTTATGATTGCTCTAAAAAATCATTGTTATGATTAATTATAATGTAACCGTAAAGACTAATTGAAATTTGATTAGACTTATATAATTTGTATTTCATCCTGCAAACCCCCGCCTCCACGTAGATCTTCTTTTCTTTCAAATAAAGACTAAATCTTTTTTGCTTTTAGATCAAGAATGGAGTTGTAATAGTAAAGCTATTAAATTTCTCTCTCCTAATTTCACTATGTACTCTCTCTAGCTTTATCTTTGTGGTTCTCGGTGGTGGTGCTCGGGATGGAGCTTAGCTCTGATTCCCCTCCTTCTGTTCCTTTTTTTTTTCTTTCTTTTCATTCTTTCTTTGTGTGAATTTGGTCCCCTTTCCAGATCCATATGCCAACCAACCCAAGAACCGAATTCATGAATAAATTATCTTAAACCTAATTTTCTAAACTGATTTTTTCTAATCATTTGTCTATCTATAGGTTCAATCTTCCTTGCAATATTTGAGTTTTCCAACACCAGTAATGGCGATCGAAGCTCTATTGATTGTGGCACTCGAGGAGATCCAGCTGCTTCTAAGACCATCATAACGGTGATATTATGGGTATCATAGCATTTTATTTAAAAGTAAATTAAATTGATTTGTCATAACTTTCATTTTGATTGTGGCGCTCGAGTGAGTATCAAGTGTATGATACTCACTCTACACAAAACTCTTGCAAGTCTTACACATTGATCCACTTTCATATTTAGTTCTAATTAAATAATAACTCTCAATACTTGAAACAAAATTAAATTAAAAAAGACAAAATATAAATTGTTAGTTATGATAATTGATATGAGTACCACTATTCTGAAGAATGAATATCATAATATGAAAATGCTATATAAAAAATTAACTATGATACTCTATGTGAGTATCACTGTTAAGGATGCTCTAACGGAGGTTATTTGCAATCATGTGAAAGGGATTTTTCGAGAGGCTCTCTTAACTCAGCTCAGAGATACTTCTCTAAACCCCCAATTACTAGGTTGTTAGGGTTAAACTCTTTGTTTCCTTCACAACCTCTGATATTAGCATTAATGGCTTGCAGAGAAGGGGGAGGATCTATGATGTTATTAGTATAAGAGCATCCACAATGGTGATCTTTGAAAGATCTTAAAATTTAAAATAAATAAAGATAAAAGCATGTGTAAGAAGAATTGTAAGAGATATTACAAGGATCCATGCATTTAGTTCTTGAAGAAGAACTCTAGATAAGAATTTTTGCAATGATGGCTTACTTTTTATGACACACCCCCTAATATCTTTATTTTTCTTTTTTCTATCTTATGTTTAGATCTCCTAAATATCACCATTTGTGGATGCTCTAATCGATGAATGTGTTAATTACCCTTGGCCAATCGGTGTTGATAATCTTTATTATTGGGCTTAGGGGCCTTTCAGATACCACCTATTTGCACCAAAAGCTAGCTTGTTGAAGCTTATCTTCCCGAACGCGTTTTTGCCCCCAAAATCCAAGCTCCTCCATTTTCAGCTAGCTTGTGGAAATGGAGCTGGAATTTTCCATAAGCTGGCAAGCTTGGGGGTGGAGATTGTGCAAATTCAGCTAGCTTGTGTGCAAAATCCAAGACCAATTTGCCTTCCAAATTCAGCTAGCTTTGAGTGGTATTTGTACAATTTCTTCTATATGAGTGTTCTTTCACCCGATGCCTTCGTTCTTCTGAAGAGACCTTAGTTCTCAAGTATGAGTGTTCTTCTGATTTCATTTTTCCCTTAGAGTTCATCAAATATTCTCTGGCCAGTTTCGATTTTTTGGCTTCTTCTTCTGGTATGTTTCGATTATTTCTGGCTCCTTCTCTAATTTCCCCCACAAAGCTTTGAACTCTCTATAATGGCGTCTTGGATCTACCAAACTCTATATATGGAAATCTGTATATTTGAACTCTAAATTTCTTCAATGGAATGAATCCTAAATTTCTGCTCGACCGTACCTGCAATTATTAGTTGAAAATTGTTTTTCTCTATGTGCTTCTTTGTACTGAGATATGTCTCGTTCAATTTCGGTGTTAACCTCACTGTCGTCCCCAACTGGCGTCGCAATACTATCGTTGCCAACAAGCAACAACTGCTTGCCTCCCTTCCCTCACACAAATTGAACCTTCCGGCGGTTAGTCTCAATCTTAATTAATCATCTCAGTTGAAGATCGAATTAAGCACATATATATATGTTTATATACCGTTACTGTGTTTTTGAAGAAGCTCAAAAGTCATGAAGAGACTCAACTTGCAGAGAAGGTTTGGTGGAAATTTCGGTTATTCAGAACTATATAGTGGCTTGAACATTGGGGCTATCTGGTTGTTAGTGGTTCTACGATTCTAGCACAAGGCACTTCTGATGTGGAAACCTTCTCGTACTTGAATCTGAGATTTGAATTGTTAGAAACCAATTTTAAACATGATTTTTGATATTATAAAACCGGGGCATAACCTTGCTGCATTCAGGAAGGAGCTTCTTCGAGCTATCAGAATTTTCCATTAGTAGTTATGCTTAAGAAATTTTGCATTGGATCGTAGAAATTTAGCTCTTCAAAGCTCAAAATTGGTGCTCCATTGCTCATAGCCTATGCACAATGGTAGGTTTTCTTGTACAATTACATTAAATTTTCCTTCAATGTTGTCCCTCACTTAGGTAAATAGTTCTACGTATTGTAGTTGCACTACTATGGCTCATAACTTCATATTTTAGCTGGAATTTAATTGTGCCTTGAAATGTGGTAATCTTTCTTACTAAAGTGATTTTGTGGTCAAAAGAAAGAATATAGATTTGGATGAACAAATTGTTCACATTGAAGGTTCATAGTTGTAAAGGTAATAGGACTGCTAAAATGATGATATATAGACAGGTAAGAAGTAGAATTATTACTGACCATGCATCATTTATATATTATACATCATCCTAGTAATCATTAGTGTGCTATTGTAATTTACATCACTTGGATATCCAATTGAATATCAGTTGTATATTTGATGTTGTTATGTTAGTTTTGATGTTCAGTCATGTTACCTTGCTCTTGTTGTGGTTTTGTGTCTTCGTCACTCATTAGTATTTTCTCATTTGTTGTGACTGTTCCAGATTAACAGTTATATATGTGAATTTAACAGCCTCTTCTTCTTGAGTATAGAATTTCATTGACATCTTTTCTTGTATCTTTAACTGTGAAAAACAGCTTCTTACAGATTATGGCTACTCTCAGAATTCCACAACTTGAGGTATTTCCTGTAGTGACTCTTTTCAACAGTGTTCTTGAGGAAGAATTGCCCAGGTGCGTGCCAAATAATGCCCCCAAATCTTGTATTGTTCTCTCACGTGCAAGTCACATGCTAAGTGAGGAATTTTTGTAATTCTATCTAAACCTTATACAATTTATCTACCCATTTTACCGTACACTATTTTTAACTCCTAAAATTCAGCTAGCTTATTTAATTTCATCTACCATCACTTTTCAGCTACTTTTCAGCTGTTTTATTTCAGCTACCCCAGCTAGATGGAAATTTTTTATTCAACTAGTTTGCCGAACGGACCCTTAATTTGTGGAAACATTATAGTGCAATAGACATGTGATAATAACATCTACATATTATGGCAGGATTAGCAAATCTTTTACTACCAATGGCAAATCTTTTATTTTACTAACATATAAGAAATCGGATTCCTTGCTTCAGCTAGATGATATCACCAAATCAAAACAGAGTTTCAAGTTCTTAATATGTTTGAGAAACAATTTTACAGGGTGTGACCTATCAACAGTAAGAATTTCTTTTTAGATTATTTAGCTAAGAGGAGTAGGATTATTTTGAGCAGTTACATGGCTAGGTTCAAGGGCATGTTTGCTTTCAATAAGCCTCTCCTTCTTCCCTATCAGTATAGAACCAATGCTCTCCTAGTCAGTTCCTAGTCAGTTCTTTCAGTTGATCGTCCGTCGAGCAACAAACTCCTACCAAGAGAAGAAACATTCCCCCAATATGTCACAAAAGTCAAGCTCAACAATTATCAGAAGGATTGATTGTATGATATTCATAAGATCTCATTATATGGCCCATATATCATTAAGGTTATTTTATGGAAAAGTGTTGATTTTATAAAATAAGGATAAAGAAAGAAGATAAAATCTTCTATTAAACTGAAGATATATTATTATTTAATTACTTTGATGATAGGTTAAAATATATCTTTAGAGGATTTTGGCCCCTCTCTCTGCCTATTTGAGTGACCCATTAATCATCAATAGGGTATCACAATATTACGTTCTCTGTTTTCTCCTAAGAATATTAAGTAGAGAAGAAAGAGGCCAAGAGAGAGAAGGCGATTTCCATAAGCTCGGTTTACTGCGATCAATCATCATCCTCTCAATCACGATGTCAACCGGTATGCTTATGTAACTAAAAGCATGATCGAAGATCCTATTATATTGTATAGATAGACTTAAGTTTACATGTGGTATCAATCGCTTCGGGTTAAAGATCATCTTTTTTCGTTCGTATAACCGAAGAATCATGCTAGTATCATTGTTTCCGCTTTAAACTTGTTTGATTCTTACATACTGGTTGAATTGAATTTTGTTTAATCATTCCAGCATGTTAATATTGCGTATGATTCTGTGCTTATGAACATATATTGCATAATCATCGGATTTCGCATATTAGGGTTCTCGCATATTAGAGTTCTTGCAACCCGCGGTCGCGGGTGAATATCCGCGGCCGCGGTAGATTCTCGCCTTCATATTTTTTGTTTTTTTCCTCCAAATTACCGTTTTCCTCACAATTCATGATCGCATTACCATCCTGATTCCTCTGCTATTTCGAAAATTAATGGCCTTTTTTGGAGATTAGGGTTCTTGCGCAGTCGCGACCAATTTATTGAACCCGCGGTCGCGGGTGAATTTCCGCGGTCGTGGTTTGTGTTTATGGAAATTAGGGTTCTACAGATAGTTAGAGCCTTTTTCAGAAACTATGGCTTCTTTGTGCAAATTAGGACTCTATTTGCAGAAATTAAATTTTTATTTCGGAAATTAGGGTAGGAGGAATGGTATGAGTGTTCTTGATTTTGTGAGGGAACGTTTGGGCGAGAGGAGAGGAAGAGAAAAACTGTTTGTGGCGGCCATTGTTTTCTACGGATTTTAGGGCAGACGAAACCGCAACCGCGATGGCGGGTGAATTTCTGCAATCGCGGCTTACGTCTCTACAGACGAGGCCACTTTATTAGAGTCGCGGTCGCGGTTTGTGGTTCTGACGATCTTCCGCGAACACTGAGCCGCGATCGCGGTTTTCTCCATGCTCGCGGTTTTCTCTTCTGCACCGATTATTTAATTGCTATCTTGTTATAAATATTTGATACTTGTGTAAAGATTGTATTTCATAATGAAGAACATTCATATTAAAGTTTGAAATCTGCCACAGTAGATTCAATAGCATGTCTTGGATGTTAAATCACACAAATATGACATTCATATCATTGTTTGCAATCTGCCACAGTAGATTCAAAGTATGCTTTGGATGTCAGACTAAGCAATATTAATGATTGGTTTAATTCTTAGCATAATGGTATACCCATAGGTAGACCATGTATCATAAGAAGAATATGGCCATTAAGTAGATGATTTATTTATGTGATTAAGCATGTATAGGATATCCACAGATAACATACTTGTTTAATTGTAGGAAGTAAAGCATTCATGAACGTTCAAATCTTAGTCATGTATGCCATTTTCCTTTATTTCCTCAAAAGTTAATGATTATAAGCTGAATCTGTGTACTGCAGTTTCTTAACTAGCACAGCTTAACTCCTTTATCAACTTTGTTCCCGAACTAGATGGAACTAACTATAATGAGTGGAAAGAGCATGTGGAGTTTTATTTGGGTGTACTTGAGATAGACTCGGGCTTGACTATGAATAAGCCAGCTGACCCTACGGCTGAGTCCATAGCTGAAGAGAAACTGGCCCATAATGCTTGGACTAAAGCCAATAAACTGTGCTTGAAGTTCCTACGTCTCACAACAGCATCCTATATTAAGTCTTCAATACATGAAAGTGATACCTTAACCGCTAAGGGGTACTTACAGTTAATCACTGAATGCTTTAAGCCTGGCGACAAGGCTGTTGCTGGGAAACTTATGGCTGAACTCACAACTACCCATTATGATGGCTCTAAAACCATGCAGCAACATGTACTTGGCATGGCTAATTTGGCTGCAAAATTGGCTAATATGGGGATGAAAGTAGAGGATTCATTCCTAGTCCAGTTTATCCTTAATTCTTTGCCTCAACAGTATGGTCCTTTTTAGATTCATTATAACATGATTAAGGAAACGTGGAATATGAATCAATTGACCAATAAGCTGGTTCAAGAAGAGGCTAGAATTAAGCAGCAAAGCAGCCAGTTACTGAATGCAAACTACATGCATGGGAATGGGAAGCAAAAATTCGGAAAGAAACATTGGAAGGACAATAAAAAGGGTCCCTCCGATAAGAATAACTCTTCCAACCAGTCCAGTCAACCTACACCAAAGAAAAGTAAGAAGAATGATAACTTCCATTTTTGCAAAAAGAATGGGCACATTCAGAAGGATTGCGTAAAGCGCAAAGAATGTTCGAAAAGAAGGGTAAGCCTTTGGCTTTTGTATGTTTCAAATCTAACTTTGTAGAAGCACCTTCTAATACATGGTGGATTGATTCTGGATCTAATGTTCACGTTTCAAACTCGATGCAGGGATACCTTACAACCCGGAACATAAAAGCAAATGAAGCTTACCACTATATGGGGAATAAGATGAAAGCACCAGTAGAAGCCATTGGAAATTTTTGTTTAGTTTTAAGTACTGGTTTTCACTTAGATTTAGAGAATACTCTTTATGTTCCTTCCATTTCTCGAAATTTGTTTTCCTTGTCTAAACTTGATCTTGATGGCTTTCATTCATCTACTGGTGATGGACGTTTCAGTTTGTTTAAGAATGATAACTTAGTTGGTTCAGGAATTTTAATTAATGGTTTATATCAAATTATTCTTGATAATCTCTTTTCTGAATCCCTAGTAACCTTGCATCCTAAAGGGAATTTGAAACGTAAAAGGTCAAGTGAAAGTTCTTCCTTTGTGGCATAAGAGGCACTGTCATATATCCAAAGAAAGAGTTAAGTTATTAGTGAAAGAAGAGATTCTTCCGAGTCTTGACTTCACTGACTTTGAGGTTTGTGTAGATTGCATTAAAGGTAAGCAGACTAAACACACCAAGAAAGGAGCCACAAGAAGTATTGAACTGCTTAAAATTATACATACAAACATATGCGGACCTTTCGATTATTCTTTATTTTGTGGAGAAAAAATACTTTATCACCTTTATTGACGATTATTCATGTTACTGTTATCTTTACCTTTTGCATTACAAATCTCAATTTGTGAATACAGTAGAATTCTACATAATAGAGGTTGAGAGATAATTAGGTAAAAAGGTGAAAATCATTAGGTCTGATAGAGGTGGTGAATTTTATGGTAAATATGATGAGTCAGGACAACGTCCTGGTCCTTTTGCTAAACTTCTTGAAAAATTAGGGATAGTACCTTAGTACACAATGTCTAGTTCGCCATGGATGAATGGTGTTGCTGAGAGACGTAATCGTACACTTTTAGAAATGGTTAGGAGTATGTCATGAACCAGGTTCCCAGTAAGGATGTTCCTAAAACACCATTTGAGTTATGGAAAGGATGGAAACCCAGTTTGAAACATTTACATGTTTGGGAATGTCCAGCAGAAGCACGCATTTATAACCCACATGAACGGAAACTCGATGCAAAAACCATAAGTGGGTTCTTCACCAGGTATCCAGAAAGATCAAAAGGGTATAAATTTTATTATCCTAATCATAGTACTAGAATTGTAGAAACTGGTAATGCCAAATTCATTGAGAATGGCGAAATCAGTGGGAGTGATACATTCAGAGAAGTGGACATTAGAGAGATTCGGGCACATATACCAATTCCCGTGCATGGGATCTCGATTGACACTATTCTACCTAATGACGTTGGCCCAGCCAATATCGTAGAACCAATTGTCAATGACCACGCACTCCATCACGAGCCTATTGCCATTGAACCGAATACGAATGCAACACCTGAGATAGCATTAAGAAGGTCTATAAGACAAAGAAGACCAGGTATTTCAGATGATTTCATTCTGTATTTGCAAGAATGTGAATTTAACAATGGATTGGCAAAAGATCCGTCTACGTATTCACAAGCCATGAAAAGTGAAGATCCTAAAAATGGATTGATGCCATGTTCGAAGAGATGAAATCAATGGCCACAAATCAGGTTTGGGAATTGGTCGATTTACTAGAAGGACATAAGAAAGTCGGTTGTAAGTGGGTCTATAAGACCAAACGCGACTCTCTTGGTAAAATCGAACGACATAAAGCTAGACTCGTGGCTAAAGGATTCCATCAACAAGAGGGCACTGATTATAATGAGACCTTCTCTCCAGTATCTAAGAAGGATTCTCTTCGCATAATCATGGTATTAGTAGCTCATTTTGACCTAGAGTTACATCAAATGGATGTGAAAACGGCATTTCTGAATGGAAGTTTAGAAGAAAAAGTCTATATGGCGCGGCCAAAAGGCTTCATTATAGAAGGAAAGGAAAATAAGGTCTGTTTGTTAAAGAAGTCGATATATGGATTAAAGCAATCTTCTCGGCAATGATACCTTAAGTTTCATGATACCATTACCACCTTTGGATTCACTTAAAACATAGTTGATCAATGTATATACCTGAAGATCAGTGGGAGTAAGTTCGCATTTCTGGTCCTATATGTCGATGATATCCTAATAGCAAGTAGTGACCTTGGCTTATTACGGAAAACCAAGGACTTTCTTTCTCAAAACTTTGAAATGAAAGATATGGGAGACGCTTCTTATGTGATTGGGATAGAAATATTCCGAGATAGATCACGTAGGATTTTAGGTTTGTCTCAAAAGGCCTATATCACAAAAGTTTTGGAAAATTTTGGCATGTCGGCATGTGATCCTAATGTTGTTCCAATTCAGAAAGGGGACAAGTTCAGCTTAAGTCAATGTCCTCAAACTGAATTCGAACGTGATCGAATAAAAACTACCCTTATGCGTCTCTTGTAGGGAGTTTGGGATATGCACAAGTTTGCACTAGACCAGATATCAGTTTTGCAGTTGGCATATTGGGTCACTATCAAAGCAATCTAGGTATTGATCATTGGAAAGCTGTAAAGAAAGTGCTGAGATACTTACAAGGGACAAAGGAACTTATGCTCACTTTTAGGAATACTGATCACCTTGAGGTGATTGGTTATACGGACTCAGATTTTGCTGGATGTGAGGATACAAGGAAGAGCACTTTTGGTTACGTGTTCATGTTGGTTGGCAGTGCTGTTTCATGGAAAAGTTTGAAACAATCCATTATTGCATCATCCACCATGGAGGCCAAGTTCGTAGCATGCTTTGAGGCATCAATTCAAGCATTATGATTGCGGAATTTCCTTTTAGAGCTTACAGACATGGATTCCATTGCTAGGCCGCTGAAAATTCCTTGTGACAACACCGCAGCTGTATTCTTTTCCAAGAATGATAAGTATTCTAAAGGTATAAAACACTTGGAACTAAGATACTTATCAGTCAAGGACGAAGTCTGCAAGAAGAAAGTGTCGATTGAGCACATCAATACTCGTGCTAATATAGCAGATCCACTAACGAAGGGATTACCTCCTAAGGCATTTAAGCAACATGCTGAAGCTATGGGCCTTGAGGATGATCACTAATGTTATTTCCCTTCATATTTATTCTCATGACTTTATGGATTACTACGTGTTTTGTTATGACATTGGTTTTGAATATTCATTATAGCAACTTCTGAAATTTCTGTTTCATGTTATGGATTATTTATGTACATATTATAGCAATGCATGACAACAGAACTAGTCTTTCTTCAAGACATTAATGGGGACCAATACGTTTACTTCTACTTATACAGACTTAGTTGTTTTGGTTATCAGTTAGTGGTACATGGAAGGGACTATATTCTTTCATTAATGTAGAACCGCTATGATCCTAATCGATGATTGAAATCAACTAAGGGTAATTAAGATACGCCTTTTAAACACATCAATTCAGCATTAATGCGCGCCTTATGTTTGTTCCTATATGACCACTAAAGTTTTGTCATATGGACCAAGTGGGAGAATGTAAGATATTCATAAGATCTCATTATGTGGCCCATATATCATTAAGGTTATTTTATGGAATATGCTGATTTGATAAAATAGGGATAAAGAAAGAAGATAAAACCTTCTATTAAACTAAAGATATATTTATTATTTAATAACTTTGATGATAGGTTAAAATATATCTTTAGAGGATTTTGGCCCCTCTCTCTGCCTATTTAAGTGACCCATTAATCATCAACAGGGTATCACAATATTACGTTCTCTATTTTCTCCTAAGAAAACTCGGTTTACTGCGATCTATCATCATCCTCTCAATCACGATGTCTACCGGTATGTTTACGTAACTAAAAGCATGATCGAAGATCCTATTATTATTGTATAGGCAGATTTAAGTTAAATTGATGACATAAACATCCAAGGAGATGAAGGGAACTCCTTCCCAAAAACTCAGGAAATCTAGGAAGTCTCAGCTGAGGATGTGAACGTCCGGACTCGATGCAACAAGAAGCAAAAGAAGAACAAGACAAGCAAAAGAAGAACAAGACGAAGGTTTGTGATGCTAATGAACAAGTTTAATATAAGTATGTGTTTAAATAAGTGGGTGGGTTTTAAACCCTTTAACCATATTGCAGTTTTGATGTTTAATATTTCCATCTCCTATCGGTCTATGAACTGTGCTTCTCATCTCTGTGTGGTCGCTAGCTTGCTAGCTTGCGCATCAGATGGAAGATTCAAACAAAAGAGATGCCCTCTGGTTAATAAACTTTATTATAAGTATTGCTATGATGATCCTTCTTTGTGGTTTGTTGGTACTATTATGTTGCTAATCCTTGCTGTTATGAAACGGGGAATCCTGTTATGGTTCCGCACTGATTTGGGAAGTGGTTTAAGTATGTTTTACTTAAAGAAAATGGTGTAGATGATAATGTAGGGATTTAGATGCGTATAAGCGGAATTGCAGGAACCGATTTCCTAACATCTAAACGAAGGATCTTTGCATAAACCAATTGAATTAAGATTTAGAAGAGACAATTACCTCTTGATGCGTGATTCACCGACAACGAACGGGGAGATCAAGAGCCTCAAGCGCGACTCCTCTAGTTGGTCCACCCGAGCAAACAACTGGATGCCTTTGAATCAACTGCTAGGTTGAAGACGAAAGGATTCTCCTTGAGAGAGAGGCTGCAGAATTCTAGGGAGAAATAAAGAAGTGGACTAGGGTTTCTCTTAGAAAGCCCATCTTTATTTATAAGCCTCCTATTGGGCCTATTAGGATAATATCTTAATTCTCTAATTAAATATTATCTTAAATTAATAATAATTCCTTATTATTAATAAACTCTATTTCAAAGCTATATCTCATATAACTATATATTATATACTTTATATAATAACTCTCTCATAATATCCAGTTTATAAACTCTTAGTATGTGACGTCGTAGGACTCAATTATAATAGCAATGAACTTAATAACATCAAGTCCATAAATCACAGTTGGCTTCTAGCAAAGCATTATGACTCCTAAAATAATCGGATTATAAATCTCCATTAGTAGTCCCACTTCATAATCAGTAATTGCAACTTTGATTAAAGGGCACAATTCCTTCAATCTCCCACTTGTCCTTAAAACAAGTGTGCAATGTTAAAATTCCTTTTTCACTTAATGTCTAATTTGACTATATGATGAAACTCATCTTTTCCGCCAAATATGTTTCTTGAACTCTTGAGATCGAACTGTCAGTACAGATGATTATCATAATCCATCTGAGCATGGCCATGCCTTTTCCACAGTTCTCACTCTACAAGTGGCCGAGACACCATTCCTTTCCAAATGTATTATAGTATACACGGAATAGGAGGACATATTCAATATTGTAGGACTATAGCTCCCACTTAACTTTTGGCAATCCCAATCACTACTTTTATAAAGTCTTTTACGGTCAACGTTTAGCAGCGTCAAAGATATACCAGCAATCAAATGAAGACAATACCATACTCATGTCTAAGGAACTCACTAATCATGAATAATCTTAGAACTCTGCAGCAAGGTCCCATAAAATCCTAAGAAAGGTCTGTCCAATATGTATCACCATACATATTTATGTAATTGATTAGACATCTCTATGTCCCTATTACACATGAAACCCGGTGTTATCAATCAATCTCACAATATGGTCTATTATTAAGTCATTTGTATCCAAGTTAATGACTAATACCACGGGCAGCTTAATAATTTTGTAATTTCAGTTCACTTAATGGGACTTCATCCATCAAAACAGTTTTGATGGACCCATTTGTTAACTACAAAATTATTTGGATACTTTATTCAACTCCAAGAAATTGAATAATAATATGAAAATCATATATAAGTCAAGCATAAAAGTGTGTAATAACGAAAAACAAGATTTATCATAATACGAATAACGTCTCAATAATAATTTAATTTCCTTGAGACCCTTGGCTCCATGCTGATCAGTCATCAAGTATGAGCCCAGTTATTATATTGGTAAAAGCATTTGCAATGTTATAATATATGTACACTTTGTACAACTTCACGTTTCACTATCAACATAGTGTAGTATCAGCTCTTCAATGACAAATCATCTCCATAAACCAGGAAATCATCTCTAGTTCTTCTCAAGTACTTTGAGATGTTCATGGCTTCTCCTCAATTCTTATCACTTGGTTTAATTTATATATGTTACACATACTCAAAGCATATGTAACATATGGGTGAGTACAAGCTATTTTCTACATGACATATCGTATGACTGGAGCCTAAGGAATCCTATTCATCTTTCTCAGTTTCACCAGGTCTCTTAGACACAATCATTTACTAAGATATGAACCATGATTCATAGGCAAGAACCATTTTCTTATATGTTGTCATATTGAGTTTATCAAAGGCCTTATCAGTATAAGTTCCATGATTCTCAGACCAACAAATCTTTAAGATCTATCATTACAGACCTTAATGCCTAGTATATACTTAATTTTTCTTAAGTTCTTCACTAAAAATACTTCTCAAGTAATTCCATAACTATATTCAATATAGAAATATCAATGAGTTATATGTCATCCACATATAGAGCTTTAAATGTTATTTTGCTCCCACTAAACCTCTTGTGCTCCCACTAAACTCTAGTAGAAACAAGGTTCTTTGTCATATTTGATGGAATCAAACTACTTGATCAATTCATCAAAACGAATGTTCAAACTCTTGAATGATTGCTCAAGTCCATAGATAGACTTATTAAGCTTTCATACCTCTAGGTGCTCTCACTAAACTTGTTGTGCTCCCACTAAACTTTTAGCGGACACAAAATTCTTTGTCATATTTGATGAAAACAAACTATTTGATCACTTCATCAAAAATGAACATTCTAACTCCTGAACGATTTCTCAAATTCATAGATTGACTTCTTAAGCTTTCATAAACCATAAGATAATCTTGATCTACAAAACCTGTGGTTGTACCACATATACATTCTCTTCTAAATCTCCTTTTAGAAAAGGGTTTTGATATCCAGTTGCCAAATCTTATAATCATAATAAGCGACTGTCGGAAGATTATCTTAATGGATATACCTGATCATGATCGGTGGCAATATTTCATCACGGTCAATACCATGCATTTGTCTAAATCCTTTAGCAACTAATCCTTGCCTTTTAGACAGAAACATTTTCATCATGATATATCTTGATCTTAAAGACCCATTTGCATCCAATGAGTTTTACCTCATAATGCAAATCTTTCAAGTCACATACTTGATTGCCACATATGTAGTCCAATTTGGATTTCATTTGGAGTTCGAATCCATCATAACTTATTTATAGGCACAACAACAATGTGAATAATAGCAGGAGAGTTGTCACCAAACTCCAAACTCTAATTCATTTTATGACATCTTACATGTCTTCTTGTTGTTAGGTTTGTTGCTCAACTTGAACATCTTCAAGATGAACTTTTCTCCCACTTGACTTCTTGGAAAACAAATCTTTTCCAAAAAGGCACTATGTAGGGCAACAAACATTTTGTTGTTAATATGTAAACCCATGTTTCATTGAAATATCCTATAAATAACTGTTTATTAGATGTGGGTACAGACATGTCAGTTAGTAAACATTTTACTCAAGTCTCACACACTCTAATCTTTAAAAAATGACAAGTTAGGAACTTTTCCATGCCATATTTTAGGTGGTGTCTTGTCATCTATGTAGATGGAATCATGTTTAGTGTAAGCGAACAAATTTGAGGGCATATCTTAAAGGGATGTAGGAAGATTAGTAAAACTCATCACTGAATTGACCATGTCTCACATTGTCAAGTTTCTTCTCTTTAGACGCACCATTCATTAATGGTTTATCTAGTAGCTACATTTGTGAGAAAATCTCACAATGTTCAAATGATGAAATTTCAAATTTGAGGCTAGTCACAAGAGTACGCTACTCGAGTTAGCTTTTCATAGAAGACATCAATATGCTAATAGAACTATTCTTAATGATGAAGCCATAATCCTCAAAAGTCAAAATTGAAGTCAAACCAATGGTCTACTGAACAAAATCACAATTATTAAGTTCTAAGGTTAAACCATAATGTAAAGATAGACAACATTTTCCTAGGATGAGTGCATCAACTCTTGCTTCATTGTTAATGCGTATGTCTAGCTTTATCTTTTTCGAACAACTTCTACTTCTTGCTTTCTGCACATCCAAAGTTATGTGAGAACCACAACTGATATCCAATATCCAAGCTGAAGTGTAGGTTGTAAATACTTCCATTTATACCTGAAATGGAACTCACAGTACCATTCTTCTTATTTTCCATATATTTTGGACAGTCAGTTATCCAATGATCCCAGACCTTGCAATAGAAGCAGTCACGATAATCAATCACCTCTTCCTTGGTGTTGTTTTCCTCAGGTTGAACAACTTGTTTGTCATTCCCTTGGTAATCAACCACCTCTTCCTTGGCGTTGTTTTCCTCAGGTTTAACAACTTGCTTGTTATTCCCTTGGTGATCAACCACCTTTTCCTTGGTGTTGTTTTCCTTAGGTTTAACAACTTGCTTGTCTTTCCCTTGGTAATGATGCTTCTTATGCGAGCCTTTCTTAAACCCTTTTCCTTTGTTGACCATAAGAACAACTTTCTTAGGCTCAACCAAGACATTTTGTTCAGCAGTTCTGAGCATAGCATGCAATTCATTAAGGGTCTTACCCATTTCTCCCATATGATACATCTGCCTAAACTTGTCAAATCCATCATGAAGAGAATGCAATTCATTAAGGGTCTTACCCATTTCTCTGTAATATGGACTTGAGAGTCTCATATCTCTCAATTCTAGCCTGATATTTGAATAAATCTCTAAGAATTTTCATTATAGTACAGGCATCCTGACCCTCAAACCTCTGTTGAAGACCAGGCTCCATAGCAGCAAGCATGAGGCAAGTTACATTTATTGACCTCTCACAAATTGTCTTGTGTTTTGCCTTATTCTCATCAGATGAGCTTTCAGGCGTCTCAGGAATAGGTGTAGTTAGGACAACCTCTTGTTCCTCAGATGTGAGAATGATTCTCAAATTGAGCAAGGATTGATTTTTGGGCTATCAGAAGACATGATAACTACAAAACGGAATAAAACATGCAAATAAATTATGCTAGACATGCAAAAACTAAAAATCATAAAAACTATAACATGAAAGTTATTGTACATTTTACTCAAATAAATGTCCCTTGTGAGTAAAATGATTCCAAGATCCTATTTTAGATGAAACTTGAGCGTACTAGGGCACTTTCCCAAGTCTCATGTAAGCAAGGTAAGTAAACTCTTTACTAATTATAACCCCTTATAATACTTGGTTGATGGTCACATCTGATATTAAGCGCAACCTTTGCCTCAAGATCCAAAACTGAGTCTTTTGGTCTCTTATTGAGTGTAACCATATCAAAGCAGCATGCCCCTATTAGACATACCCGCACTAGCCAAATGGTCAAAGAAGGACACCTCGCCAAGGCGAAAACTATCCAACGAATCCCAAAGGCCTCGTGGTTATGACATGGAAAGGCAAACTCAATATTCTTTTAAGGGATTAAGTATGCAATGATTGTCTATCTATAAGTGAACAAAATAGCATAAACAGACAAGCAAGCATGCAAAGCAAGAGATAATATAGCATTCACACAATGCAATAATAAAAGTTGGTTCCTAGTATGGCCACTAATAGATCTAATCTTCGAAAGTCTTGATATCTTGGATCACCATCCTTCAGGCTTCATAGGATCTTCGTCTTCTTGTATTACATAAATATTGAAAGAATATACTCTTGCATAAATTTGAATTACAAAAAATACATAACGATACGCAGATCGTGTACAAGAAAAACATAACGATACGCAGATCGTATTTATCTATCCTAATTTGGGTCATACTACTCACCGCATGCAATAATATCATAATATAAAACATGCATAGAATACTAATATTTAAAATAGAAATTAGTGAGAGATGTTATTTATCCACATAAAAAGCATAAATAATTAATCATATTAACTATTTAGAATTAGAAACGATTTCTCATTATTTCAATTCAATAAAAAAATCTGAGTAAAATTAATATCTATTATTAATTATTAATTTGTCAAATATAGAATCTAATATTCTTAGATAAAATTTAATTATATTAATTCAAAATCAATCAAATAAGATATCTCTATATCTTATAAATAATTAAATATTTATTTATCAAATTAAATCTGATTTATTGGATAAATAATATCTATAAAAATCTAAATTTATGTTCTAGGAGCAATATTCTAGAAACATTATAAAAAAAATAGAAAAATTTCCTAATCTGCTTTTACCACGTAAACAAAACCAAAAACGACAACAGGTGTCGTCTTCTTCGTACAGGCGGAACCAAAATATCAGCCCCCGCCCAACTCTGACTCCCTCAGGCTCCGACCATCCAAACTCTGACTCCGATTCAACAACCACCGGATACTAGGCTGTCTCCGCCCCGATCCGATGGTGGCCACCTTACACAAATCCGGCGAAGCAAAGCGGAAGCACCGGAATTGCCATCACATGGCTTCGGTTTGACATCGCCGGAACTACTCCGGTCGAGTCGGACTCGAATTCGCCGGATCCGGATTTGGCCAAAATGATTCAGACCGTAATCCGCCGTTGGCGATGAATCAAGGCCGGCTCGGAACTATTCCGGTCAACCTTTGCAGCCCCGATCTGATATGGGCTCCAGATCTGGCATCGTCGCCGTCAGACGGCTCCGCTGGTGAGATCGTCGGGTGGTTTCCGCCCCCGTGCCGGTGGTGATCGGAGGCTCTTGGCGTCTCGATCAAAACCGAATTCAGCGGACAACAATTATCCAAATTATTATTATTTTTCAATTTCAATGGCCTGGTAACAATTACTCACGTAGAACTAATTGAAGATCAACAATTGAAGGCTCTTGGGGATCGTAATTGACTTCAAAAATTGAAGATCAATTCTTTCAATTTGTCAAATTTACTCAATTGTGAGTATACGTGGTCGAAGCCCTCTCTTGACATTTAATTTCAATTTCAGATTTTCTATTGAATTAAAACTAACGATCATGCATCAAAGGCTATGAAAAACTAAAACTTTTGATCCAATCAGTTTATGCAAGAGGCTCATGATACCACTGTAGGGATTTAGATGCGTATAAGCGGAATTGCAGGAACCGATTTCCTAACATCTAAACGAAGGATCTTTGCATAAACCAATTGAATTAAGATTTAGAAGAAACAATTACTTCTTGATGCGTGATTCACCGACAACGAACGGGGAGATCAAGAGCCTCAAGCGCGACTCCTCTAGTTGGTCCACCCGAGCAAACAACTGGATGCCTTTGAATCAACTGCTAGGTTGAAGACGAAAGGATTCTCCTTGAGAGAGAGGCTGCAGAATTCTAGGGAGAAATAAAGAAGTGGATTAGGGTTTCTCTTAGAAAGTCCATCTTTATTTATAAGCCTCCTATTGGGCCTATTAGGATAATATCTTAATTCTCTAATTAAATATTATCTTAAATTAATAATAATTTCTTATTATTAATAAACTCTATTTCAAAGCTATATCTCATATAACTATATATTATATATTTTATATAATAACTCTCTCATAATATCCAGTCTATAAACTCTTAGGGTGTGACCTCGTAGGACCCAATTATAATAGCAATGAACTTAATAACATCAAGTCCATAAATCACAGTTGGCTTCTAGCAAAGCACTATGACTCCTAAAATAATCGGATTATAAATCTCCATTAATAGTCCCACTTCATAATCAGTAATTGCAATTTTGATTAAAGGACACAATTCTTTCAGATAAAACCTGGGTTGATTGGATCGACATTCCTAATTTAAATCTTTCAAGGTATACGAAAGCTAGTAGCATTAGTTGTGGTCTTTGTTCCTTTATAATCTGTTTTTATTTTCTTTCTTTGATGAGAGGATTTCTAGAGAGAGATTTAAGATTAATGATGGATATAAAATGAGTAGAATTTGATTAATCCTAATTAAAATAAATTCC
Organism: Phyllobates terribilis; assembly: GCF_046119375.1. Classification (NCBI taxonomy): domain Eukaryota; kingdom Metazoa; phylum Chordata; class Amphibia; order Anura; family Dendrobatidae; genus Phyllobates; species Phyllobates terribilis. The sequence goes on from NW_027366152.1 coordinate 22,049, forward strand.
ATAGTGAAGTGCTTATAGCATAAAATCATTGCAGATTAATTTTTACAAGATGATTGCTATTCATTATCTTTCCCTAAATTTTTCTGGATTAACTCTTTACCTTATTAATGATTTGCAAGTTATAATTTTGATTATGCAACAATAGAGTAACAAGAATATGGCTGTTTTGTTTGGGTTAAGTTTTGGGCTTGTAGCAGGCTTCTTAAAATTAATTTTTAATGCACATAGTCTATTGGAACTAGCAAGGGTGTAACAGAAAAGGTTTTGCAATCGAAATATCTTATATTAAAAAATAATTATTTAGACATTTTATGCTTAACTGAAACTAAGATTAACAAAATTTTAGAGACTAGCTTAGTCAAGAAAATGGGTTTTGATCGTATTGACTTAGCACCATTCATTGATACAAGAGGTGAGCTTATTGTTCTTTGGAAAACTAATCATATGACTAGACATTTTTCTATTAATTGTATCTTCGGCAGTGTGATGATTGTTGACTATGAGGTTGGTCACCTTAAGTTTTGTCTGCTCCTTCTCTATGCTCCATCTAAAGAAAATGATAAAGACGATTTTTGGGATGTTTTGGCTACTAAACTTTTATCTCTAAACATGCCATATATCTTAATAGGCGATTTAAATGACTTAATATGTAGTGAAGATAAACTTGGGGGTATTCGCCCAAATGCAAATCGTTTTAATAGAATGACAAATCTTTTGCTTCAACTAAACCTAACTCAAACCAAAATCTCGGGTTTCACTTTTACTTGGAGAAAATTACTCAATATGGATCATAATATTCTTGAAAAATTGGATAGGGTCTTAATTCACAACCATCTTATTAACCACTATCCGACTATTTCAGTTCATCATCACCCTTTCACTACATCAAATCATAGCTTAATCTCTTTCCATTTAGGCGTCAATAATAGATCTATAAAACTGCCATTCACATATGAAAGTGTTTGTGCCGAGGAACTATCATATGCTAAACTTGTTCAAAAGGTTCAGACTTACCAAATAGAGGGATCGTATATGTTCAAGTTCTCTCAAAAACTGAAAATTCTTAAATCATACTCCAAGACTTGGGCTAAAAATGAGTTTCAACATAAATTTTTGAATTAAAAAATCAACAGACTTATTAACTGAATTACATGAAGAATTTTTCAGGAACCCTCTGGATGAAAATATTCACACAAAAAATTAAGAGTCACATGTCCAGATACTCTAACATGATAAACTATCAAAATGAGTTCTGGAAAGTCAAGAGCAAAAACAAAACATACGAATCTTATGGACCATAATAATAGTTATTATCAATCAGTAGCTAGAATTAAAGCTTATAGACAAAATATTTTATCCTTTTGCAATTGCCAAGGAAATTATGAGTATACTCAGGATAGTACTTCGGAGGTCATCAGAAATGAACTACAAAGTAGGTTTACAAAAGATAATCAAATGTTTATACACTTCGAAGAGCTTGAAGTCATTCCCTAACTCATTACTGTTTGTTATAGGAACTAGCTACTAGTATCTATAACTTATAATCTCTCAGTTTTAATGATAACAAATATCTGTATATACTAATGTCTACATTGAGTGAGTTATTGCAGGATAGCAATAGGCCTTCGAGCAAAATAGGTGATTAAAGCAGAGGAATCAACGAGCATAAGATTGGAAGCTGAAGCGAGTCAAGCAAGAAGCATAGCACTCAAAGCGCTTCCCTAGAATAAAGAGAACCGAGTACAAGAAGTAGAGAACCGAATACTGGAATAAAGGAACCGAGCGAATAAAGGTCTAACCAATAGAACAGAGTAACGCGTTGAAGGGAACCGAGTGAGATGAAGGGAACCGAGCACGTAAAAGAGCAAAGATATCTTGGAAGCTGCTATACAGGGAAGATAGATCTGCAAGAGATCTCCTAGACCCGTAATCTAAGTTGTTAGAGCTACTTTGTTATCTTAGTTATTCAGTTAGGATTCATTATTTTATTAATGTTTTTATCTAGCTTTTCGTTGATTAGTTCTTAACAATTATGTCTTTAGTATAAATAGATTAGATTATCGTTCTAGCAAAGGTTGTTCGTGTTAAGAGGTTAATTTATTGATTTAGGTTTTAGGCAATATCTAGGAGAGTTTAGAGACGAACTAAGAATTGTGTGTTTGCCTTGAATTTGTCAGTCCTATTAGAATCAATAAAGGAAATTTTTTGATAATCATGGTTCATATAGTTCTTAATCTTATTCCGCAACAAAGATATAATCTTTAGTTAGATTAAGGTACTCGAAGTCACACGATCCACAATTGGTATCAGAGTAGGATCCGATTCCAATACGATGACGAAGAACGGAGAATTCAACCTAGGAATGTCCTTGAACAAACCTCGTCAGCTTCTTGAAGGGGAGCTTGACTGGTGGCTGGGAGTGCACACAACGTTCATCCAAAACCAGGACTACCAGTGTTGGAAGATCATAGAGCTCGACGATGAAGTGCTTCCAGAATTAAAGGAAAGAAAAGATTGGCAGCCTGAGCACTATGTCAAGATGGAGAAGAACTCAAAGGCTCGACAACTTATTCTATGTGGTCTCACATGAACAGAAATTGACACAGTCATTGGCATACTAATAGCCAAGGCCATGTGGGATGCTATCATCTCCATTCATAGAGGTAGTGACGATCAAAAGGATACTAGGAAATTCACTCTTCAAAGGAAGTTTCAAGCATTCAAGCAACTCCCTGGTGAAAGCGTGTCAGCATGCCGATCCCGGTTCACTGTCTTGGTGAACAAGCTAACCGCTTATGGTGTAACGATCGAACCGTCAGAGCAAACACTAGCAGTCATCTACACAATGAGCGAGAAGTTCGAGCTCACTTCTCGCTCACCCGAATAATTGCTCTAATGTCTCCAGACTGTAAGAAGCTCTCAGTGGTTGACATATTCGGGAAGTTTTTCGACCAAGAGAATGATGATATGAGAAAGGGATTAGCTACTAAATAATCCACTGGAACTGCTTTGAAGCTTATAAAGGTTCTAGAAAAGTTGGACATCAACGATGGTGAAGAGGAGGAAGATGATGATGCTGAAGTTGCCCTCATGACAAAGATGGTAAAAAATGGTTCAAGAAGAGAGCTGGACAAGGAGCGTCATCATCTTCAGCAAAGCGAGATCTCAAGGAGTACACTTGCTATAGCTGTCAGGAAAAGGGGTACCTTGCTAAGACATGCACTAACCCTAAGGTCAAAGAAAAGAAGGCACTTTTCTCAGCATGGGGGGAGGAAGTCGATGAAGTTGACCTTCATGAAGGATACCAAGCCCAATGTCTTATAGCTAATACAGAGGCCCTTGCCTCTGAGGTAAAACCCCTTCACCCTTTTCCTACTTGCCTTAACTTGCTAGAAAAGAAGGAACACATTAATATGATTAAAGGCTTGTTAGAAGATACTAAAACCTTAGAGTCAAAAATAAGTGAATATGAAGAGGAAGTCAAAGACCTACGTAGTGAGTGTCTAGATCTGTCGACTACATAGTTATTAAAATCTAGATCCGGATCTTAAAATCTTACAATTTTACGATCCAACATTGATCTTTGATCCGGATCTATCATTAGAATCTATTCATGTTAAAATCTTAATGTGGTTCTTATTGGATCTCATAATATTAGGAGGATCTTACGATTTTATGATCCATGTACGATCCTGACGTTGAACTATGATGAGATAGTAACGCCTATTTGAAAGCTCAATTATTTCACCTTTTTATATTTTGCATGATTAAAATCACTCTATATGTACATCTCTCATACAGTACTAGATAAAAATAATAGGAATAATAGGATTTTAATCATGTGTGCACAATAGCTAAAACAACCCTAACTGCGATTGTCTATAATATTAAGTCTCATCTACAAATGTCTTGAATCCAGATTTTTAAATATAGTTTAGTGTACGTGACTTGATATTCGAAGAATAATTATCGCTTTGTAGTAATACTTGCATATTTAATTTTTAGACTTCAAATTTTATTAGAACTTTTGTAGTACAATGTTTATAGATGAATATAAAATAGTCACTTAATAATCTTTAAAATCTTACGATTCTACGATCCGATTTTACGATACGATTCTAAGGGTTCCTTGTGATCCGGTCCTAAAATCCCGATTTTAATAACCTTGGTCCACTAGGTTAGCTAATAAGAAAAAGGCCTTATTTAAATCTAGGGAACTGAGCTTAATGACTAAAACTTGCAAGAGATGTAGTGGTAAGCAACCTCAAGGGGGTTTATCTACTGACTCGCAATCAAAGGTAGAAAGCAACTTAGGGATCATACTTACTAAAATCACCGAACTAACATAATCCATTAATAAGAACACGGTGAATCAAACTGTCTTTGTAAGATCTAGAACTGGACTAGGATATGACGCATATAGGGATTTCACTAAGTGCCCTAGTGCCAATGAGAAGCTTAATAGAGAATTTACTGAAAAAGTGGAGACCTTAGATAAAGTCCTTCAAACCTGTAGAAGAAAGAATAATGTTTTAGAGAAAAAGGTAAAGGCACTTGAACAACCATCAAGGAACAACAATTACTGGTTTCAAGGGGGAAAGGCTCATAAGATGTATGTAAGTCAAGCCCAAGGGAAATCAGTAAACACTTTAGACCATATGCTTAAGGATAATAAGCCCTTTAGACCTGGAAAGGGCAAGTACGGTTATGTCAAGTATAATGAATGGTGTAGATTATGTGGTAATAATGGTCATACTATACATAGATGCAAGAAGAAGCGCGCTCTAAGTAACAAGCCATACAAGTCACTCACTCACAATTCACGTGAAGTGCTTGATTTGAATGACCCTTCTTACTTTGAGCTTGTTCCTTCAACTAAAGGCCAGAAGCTCATCCATAATCACTCTCCTAACACTAACAAGAAAGCTAATCCACCTAGAAAAGCTAAGCTTTGATGGGTTCCAAAGGTTTGATTGCTTCTTTGTAGTTAAACTTGAGCAGCGAGAACAAATGGTATATCGATAGTGGTTGCTCATGTCACATGACCAGAGACAAGGAGAGATTACGAAGTTTTCATAATTATGACGGTGGAAGCGTATCATTTGGTGACAAAAGGGGATAGAGAGATCACATGACATGGAAAGGTACATCTAAATGACAAGATAGAGATTCAGATGGTAAACTTTACGGAGAGCCTTCACTATAATTTGTTGAGTGTCGCTCAGCTCTGTGATGAGGGACCAAGCGAGGTTACATTCATACCTTGAAGTGCTTTGTGAGGAGTGTCGCTGGTGAAATCATTCTAAGGGGAAAGCAAGTCAACATCACTTATATTTTCGACCCCACCTACATCCCAAAGAGTCACCTTTGCCTTGCTACTATAGAAGATCAAATAGCTTTGTGGCATCAAAGACTTGGGAATGTAAATCTACATCTTCTACACAAGCTTCATGCGAAGAACTTGGTCCGTGGCTCACCTCCCATTAAGATAGAGAATATGACACACTATGCTAATTGTGTCAAGGGAAAACAAGTCAAAAGCTCGTTCAAGCCTAATTCAGACATCACAACCAAGAAGCCCCTTGAGATTCTTCACACGGACCTCTACGGACCTATGCGTGTTGAAAGCCCCGGTGGAGCACGTTAAATATTTGTGATTGTAGATGACTTCTCTAGATTCACATGGACCCTCTTCCTACGGTCTAAAGATCAAGTCTTCTCTTGCTTCACTAAGCTCGTCACTTTGATTGATAACTCTCTATCAGTACAAGTGCTCTCTACACGCTCAGACCATGGGACTGAATTTCGAAACATCGAGATGCTAAGCTACTGCATTGAAAGGGGAATAAGTCATAACTTCTCAGCCCCTAGGACTTCACAACAAAATGGAGTTTTTGAAAGGAAGAATAGAACATTAGTAGAGATGGCGAGAACCATGCTACTTCAAAGTGGAGTCTCCCCCTCATTCTGGGCTGAAGCGGTGAACATAGCTTGCTACATCACCAACAGGGCTCTTCTACGCCCTTCTCTGGCCAATACTCCATATGAGATTATCAAAGGATATCCTCTAAACATCTCTCATTTCAATATCTTTGGATGCAAGTGCTATGTGCTAAATGACATGGGCTGTCGCGGGCCCTTATCAAAGTAATCCTTTTCTTACTCCTCTACAGGTGTAGAGTGGCAAGTAGGAGTCGAATCCCATAGGGAGTCTATGTATCCGATCTTGTCTTTGCAAAGAAATTAACTTAATAGTAAAGAAAGGGAGAAAAGGGGGAAATATGATAATTGATTTAAGAAAACTAATAAAAGCAAGCGCTTTGTTCTCCTACGCATCTACCTACAAAGTTATGGGTTTGATCATCGATTTTCTATTACAATTTGGGTTCCATCTCTTTATATTATATGCTAAGTTTGTCCTAATCTATGTACTAGAGTTGCTAAATAGTTCAACTAGTCCTAATAGCGTCTAGCCTACCAATCTAGCCCTGAAACTATCAAGACTATATCCTAGGCATCATTAAGTGCATGAATAGATATGAAGGCATATTGCCCTTGACGCCTATACCTCATTAATCTCCACATCCTACAACTCTAACAAGTCCAAGTAGAGATTTGTGCCACTAAATAGGCAAGGTTCTCCAACTCGGATACACCAGGCACTGGCTAGATGAAGGAAATATGTAAACCTAGGTATCTAAGCCAGATAAACATATTGTAATCAATCTATATGACAAACAAGAGATTAAAAAAAGCAATAGCATATTAATAGAACCAAAGGAGGAAACCTACAAACCCATTACCTCCGCAGGCTTTCGCCCAGAGAACAAAGCATGAAGATTACTCCCTCTTCATACTAACAAAGCTATTCTATTATTCTGTGGAAAATGTGACAACTAGGGAGGAGGAAAAGCTCTCCCTATAAATAAGAAAGCAAAACCCTAAAATAATGTTTGTGGAAAACCATGCCCGAAACTATACAAAATCTAGGTAAAGGAGCCCATTTAAGCCCACGAATTCGGCCTTCTCGAGGCGCTGGAATGAATAACGGCGTGGACGCGCTTCTATCGACGCGATCGCGCCGTCTCAGTAAGTGGTGCGCGGGCGCGTCTTGTGAGGCGCGGTCGCGCCACTGGGCAATTGCCTTGGCTTGGCCGCGCAAGCTCCGACGCGGTCGAAGTGTTTTGCCCCTTTTACCTCTCTTCTTGGCGCATGCTCGTTCACCACCTTCTGCGTATCTCCCTTGTACACGTAACCCTCGTATTAGACACTTTGCTCCATGAAGTCGGGATTACGGCAATATGCTCCTTTTGTGTCCTTTTACGCCTATGGTTGATGCTAATTTCTACTCCTAATGATGTACGAAATGCCGCCAATCACACCCCCACAATTGAACTTTTTCTCGTCTTCCAGTAATCTGCAGCTAACTCTCGGCGGGCTCAGCGAGTACGGGAGGCACAATCGGAGTAGTCATCGATCAACCTCTAGCTCATGGTACCTAGAATCATATTATAACGGGTGTAGGTTTCGACTCTAGAAAACTTAGAAAACTAAAGCAACTACTTAAGACTCGAAAACTAACTCAAACAACATTGGCATCAATTGTTCCCCCCACACTTGAACTATGCTATCCTATGCAAATGCATTGACTAAGAGTCTTTATACTATGTCAAAAATGTTTCTAAGCAAATATTCTACAAAAGAAGATAAGGCAAGATCAACAATAGGACAAATTTTTCAAGTGACATGCTCCAATTCATGAAGAGAATGCAAAAGCTCTCACACCACTGAAAGCAAAATAAACCAAGTCTTAACTCTAATAAGTCTACTTGCATTCTTCTAATGTCCCTTTTCATCCTACGCACACAATTTACTACGCACCCAATTATTATTTTTAGGTAGAACCTGTCCATTTTATGGTCCATGCTACTATGACACTCTTTGCTTAATAGGCCTGCGGAGGATCGATCCCTTGGTTCTATTTCACACCTTGGGCACCGCCTTCTCTTTTGACTTTCTTCTCACTTAGAGCTCACTACCTTATTTCTTTCTTTATAGTTTTTAATTTTCCATTGAAATGAAGAAGGATGGGAACAAAACTCTCAAATCAATATGGTAAAAATTAGAGGAAAGAGGGTAATCATGCAACTTGCTTTTGGACCTAGTGCATCCTAATCAAAAACTACATGCTCGAGTCAAAGTCCTAAAGTTGATCAATCATATCATCATTATATCTAGTTGCATTATTAACCATTAAAGACATAGTAAAAAGACTCAAAATCAAAGCACTTTGTAGAAGTCCACAAAGAATCAAGGAGGGAGAATTCATGATAGCCGACTCTATAAAATTTTAAAAGAGCTAAAAATCAACCTAACTAGATAGACGACATACTTCCCTACCCCCACACTTAAACTATGCAATGTCCCCATTGTGAGATAAAGACAAAGGTAAAAAGAAGAGTGAAATTGGATAAAATACCTCATAAACGGGTTGCCTCCTGGTCAGCGCCTTTGTTTAATATCGTTAGCTTGACATATTTCCGTCTCATCCTTCCTTCCTTTGATATGGTTTACAACCTGACCTTAATCGGGCTTCTCGGTCCAGCCAAATTCCTCTCCTTCTCATTGGTCCCGAGTATGACCCATGCTCAGCGTTTCCCGGCTCGAACTGCCTCCCTCTCTCATCCAGCTGCAGCCCCGGATCATGCTCGCCAAAACGTAGTGGCGGCGGAAGTGTATAGCGGCGCAACGCAGATAGTGGGGCACGGGCGCGCATAGGGGGGGCGCACACGCCCTTTTCCAGAAAAATCCCCGTCAAAGCGCGATCACGCGAGTACGGGGCGCAGGCGTGCCTGTCCTCAGAAAGTGGGCCGCAGTCGCGCCAGGAGTAGGTGTAGTCCCGCGTGTCTCCAGAAACAGTAGCGCAAGCACGCTTGGTGTAGGCGCGGGCGCGCAAAGCGTCTGCGGTGGTTCCGCGCGCCTTCTCTACAGCTTATGGGGGCCTCCTTCCTCTCTGCTCGGGTAGGTATTGGCTGGGCTGTTAACCTCGGTGTCCTCTTCTTCAATATACTCCTCGTTTGAGCTCCCCTCGGTACATGCAGGTGTGTCGTTGGTGCTCGCGGCTCTCCTTTCTTCCAACTTGGCCATCGCCTCCATCATGCACTTGACTTGTTCGTTCATGAACCTCGTAGAGGTCTGCGACTCGTTAATGACCATCCTCGTATTCTCCTCAAGTGCTCTAGTGGTGCTCTCAAGGCGCCCAATCAAGACTTGCATCAAAGTCCTCGTAGGGGCTCCGGGTTGGGGTGGAGCATCATGGTTGCGCTAGGTATGGCTGCTGCTGCATGGAATGATAGTATCTTTGTTGCTCGGCTTCCCTTGCAGCCTCCATCCTCGCAAATCTTGCAGCCTCCTCCTCGGCTCTCCTCTTCTCCGAACTCTCCTTGAAGCTCATTCAGCTTGGCCTCTAACTCCTCCATCTCTCTTCCTGCTTCCGCAATCCGCTCCAACCTGGCTTTATGGCTAGCGGAACTCATCAGTACGAGTGTTCTGACCGTGTAGACGGTCCGCACAAAAGCTAATCAATTTGCAAAAACAAGACAAGTGAACAAGACTCCCGGCAACGGCGCCAATTTGACATGGGCTACCGCGGATCAAAGTAATCCTTTTCTTACTCCTCTACAGGTGTAGAGTGGTAAGTAGGAGTCGAATCCCACAGGGAGTCTGTGTATCTGATCTTGTCTTTGAAAAGTAATTAACTTAATAGTAAAGACAGGGAGAAAGGGGGGATATGATTGATTGATTTAAGAAAACTAATAAAAGCAAGCGCTTTGTTCTCCTAAGCATCTACCTACGAAGTTATGGGTTTGATCATCGATTTCCTGTTACAATTTGGGTTACATCTCTTTCTGCTATGTTTGTCCTAATCCATGTACTAGAATTGCTAAATAGGTCAACTAGTCCTAATAGCATCTTACCTACCAATCTAGCCCTGAAACTATCAAGACTATATCTTAGGCATCATTAAGTTCATGAATAGATAGGAAGGCATATTGCCCTTGGCGCCTATACCTTATTAATGTCCACATCCTACATGTCCAAGTAGAGATTTGTGCCACTAAGTAGGCAAGGTTCTCCAACTCGGATAAACCAGGCCCTGGCTAGATGAAGGAAATATGTAAACCTAGGTAGCTAAGCCAGATAAACATATTGCAATCAATATATATGAAAAACAAGAGATTAAAACAAAGCAATAGCATATTATTAGAACCAAAGGAGGAAACCTACAAACTCATTATCTCTGCAGGCTTTCGCCCGGAGGGCAAAGCATAGGAGATTACTCCCTCTTCATACTAACAAACTATTCTATTATTTTGTGGAAAATGTGACAACTAGGGAGGAGGCAAAGCTCTCCCTATAAATAAGAAAGCAAAACCCTAAAATAATGTTTGTGGAAAACCAGGTCCAAAACTATACAAAATCTAGGTAAAGGAGCCCATTTAAGCCCACGAATTCGGCCTTCTCGAGGCGTTGGAATGAATAAGGGCACGGGCGCGCTTCTATCAACGCGATTGCGCCGTCTCAGTAATTGGTGCGCGAGCGCGTCTTGTGAGGCGCGGTCGCGCCACTGGGCGATTGCCTTGGCTTGGCCGCGCGAGCTCCGACGCGGTCGCTCTCAGGGTGATTTGCCCCTTTCGCCTCTCTTCTTGTCCCGTGCTCGTTCTCCACCTTCCGTGTCTCTTCCTTGTGCACATAACCCTCGTATTAGACACTTTGCTCCATGAAGTCGGGATTACACCAATATGCTCCTTTTGTGGCCTTTTACGCCTATGGTTGATACTAATTTCTGCTCCTAATGATGTACGAAATGCCGTCAATCACTAAACAATGGAAAAATTTGATGCAAGAAGCGATGAAGCCATCTTCCTTGGCTATGTTCCAGAGAGTAAGGCGTATAAGGTGTTCAATCAGAGAATAAGAACATATGAGGAGAGAATACACGTGGTGTTCGACGAATGCACTTTCCACTCTCAGTCGTCAAACACTGCCGATCCATTCCCAAAAGTCGCTCTCCTCGAAGCACCTTTGGAAAGCTATCAAGCACCTCCGTCTAGAGCTTTAAATCCACTTTCCCCTCCATTTACAGCTTCAGTTCCCATAGCCTCTGACTCGGACAGTGACATTGAAGTGCCCTCTCACGCCGACACAGTAAAAACCACAGTGCCTCCAACTAGAGGCTTTCAGCAATGAGGCGCTCTTCCTCCAGGGAACATGATCACCCCCTTACACTCTGGAATGCACACTCGCTCAAGAGCAGCTCTACAAGCTCGTCCAGAGGCGAGCACCGAAGCACTTGAAGAAGCCGCTTCTGAGACCAATATATGTGCCTTCAACGCCTTTTGTCTCTCTTACCGAGCCTAAGAACATCAAATAAGCCATCCTTGATCCGGATTGGGTGGCTGCTATGCACGAAGAGCTTCATGAATTTGAGAGGAACAAGGTTTGGCATCTGGTTCCCAAGCCATCCAATCGCACTATCATAGGAACTCGCTGGGTCTTTAGAAACAACCTCGATGACTCAGGAGCTGTGGTAAGGAACAAAGCGTGTCTAGTTGCTCAAGGGTACAACCAACAAGAGGGAATTGACTATGATGAGACCTATGCTCTAGTCGTGCGTCTAGAGGCTATTCATCTTTTGATAGCCTTCAACTCTCACAAGGGTTTCAAGTTGTTCCAAATGGATATGAAGACGGCCTTTCTCAATGGGTTTCTCAACGAAGAAGTATATGTCAAGCAGACCCCAGGCTTCGAGGACCCAAAGCACCCTGAGCACGTGTATTTCCTGAACAAGGCACTATATGGCTTGAACAAAGCACCAAGAGCATGGTATGATTGTCTTTCAGAGTACCTCCTTGCAAATAACTACAAAAGGGGGACGATTGACAAGACACTCTTCATCCAGGAACACAAGGGCGGCATTCTCGTAGTTCAAGTATATGTATATGACATCATATTTGGTTCCACTAACTCGTTGCTTGTAGATAAACTCAAGGATGTAATGAGTAGCAAGTTCAACATGAGCATGATTGGGGAACTGAACTTCTTTCTCGGCCTTAAAGTAGTGAAAAAGGCCGAAGGCATACAAATCCATCAACAAAAGTACTTAAGGGAGATAATCAAGAAGTTTGGGATGTACAATAGTAAGCCCATTCACACTCCAGTGTCCACAGGCACTAAGCTTGATGCAGATCTCAATGACCCCAAGACTAACGAGACGCTTTATCAAGGTATGGTCGGATCATTGATGTACTTAACCGCCTTCAGGCCTGATATTGTCTTTGCATTGAGCCTATGTGCAAGATTTCAATCTGAACCAAGGGAGTCGTATGTCGCTATCATCAAGAGAGTCTTTCTCTACTTAAAAGGGACTAACAGTTTATGTTTATGGTACCCTAAGAACTGTGATTTTACCCTTGTTGGATATACATATGCTGATTATGCAGGTTATCTCATTGATCGAAAGAGCACCTCGGGTATGGCTCAACTCCTAGGCCCCTGCCTTGTTTCTTGGGGATCTTGCAAGCAAAACTCAGTAGCCATGTCCACCACCGAGGTGGAATACATAGCGGCGGCTTTCATGTTGTGCTAAACTCCTATGGCTCAAGCAACAACTCAAGGACTTCGGTATTTCTATGGGCTCGATCGAAATAAGATGTGACAACACAAGTGCTATCAGCATATCAAAGAACCTTGTGCACCACTCTCGAACTAAGCACATTGACGTGCGTCATCACTTCCTTCGAGACAATGTGGAGAAGAAGAACATAGAGCTTATCCATTGTAGAACTGAGGATCAGATATTGGACATTTTCACCAAGGCCCTGAACAAGGAACTATTCATCAAACTAAGGCTACATTTGGGATTGATCCCTCTCCATTAAGCATCTTCCTCACTGTTAGTCCCTTCCCTCTTGACTCATACAAATTGATACTTCTTTTAAACTTGGGAATTTAGGACTACTACATGCACAAACAAAGCCTATAATCTTAGGGGTATTTGTCTCTCACATGCTCTGTGTGATGCTTAATGATAAACGCTTGTTAGGCCCTTCTAGGATTGTACTATTGCTTGCTAAAATTTGATTCATTTGCATGCTCTTCTTTTTCAAGCCTTGATATATAAACACGATGATCGCTTCTTAACCATATCATAAAGCCCCCCAGATATGATTCGTGTTAGCCTTGATCTTTGTGTTACGTACCCTATGACCAATAGTCCATACCTGAGATATTCACTTAGATGACAAAGAGCCTTCCTAATTATGCTTAGCACATCTTTATTTAAAGAGTTGTCTAAGTACCTTTGTGTATTTGAATTAATTTAAGTGCTTAAGCGAGTAAATATATCCCGTTGAGAATGGGAACTGAGACACAATGCCTAAAATGATGGGGACCGAGTTTTAAAAGAAAATAGCAAGCGCATTGTAATGGGAACTGAACATAGGAACCGGCAAACGAATGGGGACCGAGAGCACAGACTAAGGTACAAAGCGTAGAAAGTTGGGGAAATGAGCATAGGGACCGACGAGTTTATAGGGACCGACGAGTTTATAGGGACCGAGTATCCTAACGACCGCCTAGTTCCTAGGCAATGATTACGCCTCAATTCCCAAATAGTCACCTACTTCTATAATCTTCGAGGCGCCTAATCTGCATTAAATTGAGCCATTGTATTTGTACCATTGCACCGCCCATATAAAAGCCCCTCCAAGACAGATCCGTACCTCATCACCTATTTCTCACTATTCCCATTCTTCTCACTCCCATTCTCTCCCAATTCTTCACATACGATCTCAAGCTCCTTCCAAAATCATAAAAATGGCCAAGCAAATCAACATGACTCCAGAGCAGTGGGAGCAGTACCTCAAATACCAGGCCTTCCTCGACTCCAATGCCACCACCTCCATAACTCCACCACCATCTACACAGGCCACCACTCCAGCTCCACCTCCAACGGTTGACCCACCTACGACCCAAGCCACCACCGCGTCATTCCACTCTCCGGGACATCACGCCCCGAAGAAACAACCCTCACCACCTCCTCAGCTCACAAAGACTACCACCTCCCATCACTCCACTCCCACTCCGATGGAAGAAGACAAGATACAAACCACTGAGCCCATTCACTCTGTCTCTTCCACCACCCCAAAGGCCACCTCGTCCAAATCCAGTGAGTGCACACCCACTGTCTCTGCTCACGGTGAAAGAGAACCACCAACCATCAGTCTCACAGCCCCAACTCTAACCCTCACATCCCCTAGGTCCCCCAAAGATCGCTCCACCCAGAAACGGCCTCTTGAAATAACCCCCTCATCCACCACGGTCAAAAGGGCCATAGGGCTCTCATCCAAGGCTATCATCCCGGTGGAGGGAGACTTAGCGACTCGTCTACCCCCTCCACATGGAAACTTCGGGACGCAAATGGTGATTGAGCCGATCATCAGGGTTTTGGATCACCCTAGATCCGTCGGAGTTTGATGTCGCCGCCACCGTCACCACTCTAGAGCGGACCCGCTGGTGAGAGCTCGAAGAAGAGCCCTTCGCGGTGGAAGTGGATGAATTTCGGAAATTCTACAGCGTCCTTGTGCCAATGCCTCCGTCCTCCGTCCAGCCCTACTCCATCGCACAAATACCATGGGGAGAAGAGCCCAAGACCGTAAAACATCAAGCTCGTCGCCAAAGTGCTCGGCCTCCCTACCGGCAAAGGATACGTGTCCTTGCCGAGAAAGAACTGGCCCTCCGGCAAGTCGAACACGATAGAGATGCTCGTGGGCAAGGCGAGGCCTAAGGAGATCAAGACACATATGCTCACATTCGGAACAAAGCTCCTTCATTTTATCATCCTCCGAAACGTCGTGCCAAGGCAAGAGAAGCGCGACACTGTGACTATTGCCAACGTCTGCCTGCTCAGAGCTGCAATAGAGGGGAGTTTGATCGACACTCCAAGGCTGATCCTCTCGCACATTCTAACAGTAAAGATGCACAAGAATCATGAAATGCCATATCTGCACGTCGTGAAGAAACTTATGATCGAGCTTGGCATCTACAACCCAGTAAAGGAAACAACACTTCAGAGCATTGTCACGTTGACTGGGCTGCGGCGACTGGTCAAGAAATGCGGGCATGGAAGCCCCTCCATAGAAACTTAACCTTGGACCAGAACCCAAGTAAGAAACTAAAGCGCCTCCAAAACCTGAACCCAGATCTGAGCACCTAAAAAGCCTTGCCCATGAAAAGAAGCCCCTTGTCCCAGATAACCTAAGCCCCTCAAAAATTTAGATGCGCACCTTAGAGGCAGTTCTTCAATTAAGCAAGCAAATGGTAGGCCTGCGCCGAATGATCGACTGGCATCTCCATCACATCAAGGCGCTCATGGTAGGACCACTCAAAGAAGACCATCTGAAAGACTATGAGGATGAATACAAATGGGAGTGACTCAGTGCTCATTCTCAGCATCTTTAGGGCTCCTTAGAAATCCAAAAGATCCTCTTAAATTCTATGTATTTTTGCTCTTTTTACATGTGCTCTTTGTGCTCCTTATAATATAAAGTATGCCTTTGATTCAATGCTTGCTTGCTCTAGTTTGTACTAAGATGTGCTTTACTTGCTTGTTTTCTTATTCATCACTTACTCATTCCTCTAGAGGGAACACATGTACTATACTTATTTTCCCTTGTTTAATATTGAGCATAACCTTTTCAATGATGTCAAAAGGGGGAATAATACAAGAACTAACTCTCGTGGTAAGTTCGAAGGGCGATAAGGGCTACTGGTTCATTGGTTAAGGGGGAATCAAAACTATTTCTTTCTTAGTTCCTTATGGCTAAATTTTTATATATATGTCAGGTTTCTATGTTTGTCATCATTAAAAAGGGGGAAATTGTTGGTTATAGGAACTAGCTACTAATATTTGTAACTTATAATCTCTTAGTTTTAATGATAACAAACATCTTTATATACTAATGTCGACATTGAGTGAGTTATTATAGGATAGCAATAGGCCTTTGAGCAAAATAGGTGATTAAAGCAAAGGAATCAACAAGCTTAAGATTGAAAGCTAAAGCGAGTCAAGCGAGAAGCATAGCACTCAAAGTGCTTCACCAGAATAAATGGAACCGAGTACATGAAGTAGGGAACCGAATACTGGAATAAAGGAACCGAGCGAATAAAGGTCTAAACAATAGAAGGGAGTAATGCACATAAGGGAACCGAGTGAGATGAAGGGAACCGAGTGCGTAAAAGAGGAAAGATATCTTGGAAGCTGCTATAAAGGGAAAGATAGATTCGCAATAGATCTCCTAAATCCGTAATCTAAGTTGTTAGAACTACTTTGTTATCTTAGTTATTCAGTTAGGATTCATTATTATATTTAATGTTTTTATCTAGCTTTTCGTAGATTAGTTCCAGACGATTTTGCCTTTAGTATAAATAGATTAGATTATCGTTTTAGCAAAGGTTGTTCGCGGCTAAGAGGTTAATTTATTGATTTAGGGTTTAGGAAATATCTAGGAGAGTTTAGAGACGAACTAAGAACTGTGTGTTCGCCTTGAAGTTGTAAGTCCTAGTTGAATCAATAAAGGAAATCGTTTTGGTACTCGTTGTTCATATAGTTCTTAATCTTATTCCGCACCAAAGGTATAATGTTTCTTTAGACTAAGGTACTCAAAGTCACACGATCCACAATTACTCCGGAAGACAACTTGATCCTAACAGCAACCCTAACCATCTATGAAATAAGACAAGCAGTGTTTGACCAGCCTTTGGATAAAACGTCGGGACTGGATGGTTTCCTTATTGTTTTTTATCAAAATACTAGAATAATATTAACCAAGGTCTATTTCAATCTATCAAGGCATTTTTTCACTCAGAAAATATTCTCCAAGCTTGGAATCACTCATTCATTGCATTAATTCCAAAAGCAGATAACCCTATAAATATTAATCATTTCAGACCTATTGGAACTACCAAGGGTTTAAGAGAAAAGGTTTTGCAACCAAAATATCTTATATTCAAAAAAATAATCATTTAGACATTCTATGCTTAGCTGAAACTCAACTTAACAAAGTTTTAGAGACTAGCTAAGTCAAGAAAATGAGTTTTGATCGTATTGACTTAGCACCATTAATTGGTACAAGAGGTGGCCTT
The DNA here is from genome assembly GCF_046119375.1 of Phyllobates terribilis. Classification (NCBI taxonomy): domain Eukaryota; kingdom Metazoa; phylum Chordata; class Amphibia; order Anura; family Dendrobatidae; genus Phyllobates; species Phyllobates terribilis. The sequence goes on from NW_027366152.1 coordinate 39,254, forward strand.
ATTGTTCTTTGGAAATACAATCATATGATTAGACTTTTTTCTGTTAATTGTATCTTTGGCAGTGTGATGATTGTTGACCGTGAGGTTGGTCATCATAAGTTTTGTCTGGTCTTTCTCTATCATCCGTCTAAAGAAAATGAGAAAGATGATTTTTGGGATGTTTTGGCTACTAAACTTTTTATCTCTAAACAGGCCATATATCTTAATAGGCAATTTTAGTGATTTACTGTGTAGTGAAGATAAATTTGGGAGTATTCCCCCAAATGCAAATCGTTTTAATAGAATGACAAACCTTTTGCTTCATCTAAATCTAACTCAAACCAAAACCTCGGATTTCCCTTTTACTTGGAGAAAATCACTCAATATGGATCATAATATTCTTGAAAAATTGGATAGGGTCTTAATTCAAAACCATCTTATTAACCACTATCCGTCTATTTCATTTCATCATCACCCTTTCACTACATCAGATCATAGCTTAATCTCTTTCCGTTTAGGCATCAATAATAGATCTATAAAACTACCATTCAGATATGAAAGTGTTTGTTCCAAGTAACCATCATATATTAAACTTGTTCAAAAGGTTCGGAGTTACCGAATGGAGGGATCGTTTATGTTCACTTTCTCCCCAAAACTGAAAATTCTTAAATCAAACTCCAAGGCTTGGGCTAAAAATGGGTTTCAACATAACTTTTCAGAAATTAAAAAATCAACAGACATGTTAACTCAATTACATGAAGAATTTCACAGGAACCGTCTGGATGAAAATATTCACAGAAAAATTAAGAATCACATGACCAGATACTCTAACCTGATAAACTATCAAACTCGGTTATAGAAAGTTAGAGCAAAAAACAAAACATACAAATCTTATGGACCATAATAATAGTTATTTTCAGTTAGTAACTAGAATTAAAGCTTATAGACAAAATACTTTATCCTTTTGCAGTTGTCAAGGAAATTATGAGTATACTCAGGATAGTACTTCGGAGGTCATCACAGATGAACTACAAAGTAGTTTTACAAAAGATAATCAAGTGTTTATACACTCCGAAGAGCTTGAAGTCATTCCCCAACTCATTACTCCGGAAGACAACTTGATCCTAACAGCAACCCCAACCTTCTATGAAATAAGACAAGCAGTGTTTGATCAGCCTTTGGGTAAAACGTCGGGACTGGATAGTTTCCCTATTGATTTTATCAAAATACTGGAATAATATTAACCAAGGTCTATTTCAATCAAGACATTTTTTCACTCAGAAAATATTCTCCAAGCTTGGAATCACTCATTCATTGCATTAATTTCAAAAGTAAATAACCCTATAAATATTAATCATTTCAGACCTATTGGAACTACCAAGGGTGTAAGAGAAAAGGTTTTTCAACCGAAATATCTTATACTAAAAAATAATCATTTAGACATTTTATCCTTAGCTGAAACTCAACTTAACAAAGTTTTAGAGACTAGCTTAGTCAAGAAAATAGGTTTTGATCGTATTGACTTAGCACCATTCATTGGTACAAGAGGTTGCCTCATTGTTCTTTGGAAAACTAATCATATGACTAGACTTTTGTAACACCCCGAATTCACATGGGAATATTACCGCCGATGACTTCAGACTCTCACATCCAATATTACCCAGGCTTATATCATTGAACAAAAACATAACATATATATATAAATAATATCAAAGTCTTATATAATAATGCGGAAAATCAGTACAATGTGAAATAGTAATACAAACTACATTAGCAGAAGACTTGTAAAAATAATAATTATAAATATAACTTGATCAGCATCAGGATCGTCAATCTTAATAACGTGAACTTGAAACATTAACTAGCAACTATCGGGGTTTCATCTTCACACCTTGGAAGTACCACCTGATGTGTCGTATGTGGACGGATGACACCATCCAGCCATGCAAGGAAAATAGCGGTCGATTAGTCTAATGAAAGACTATGCAAATGAGATTTATATGAGGCTCTATGTATTCGTATCTAGTTAAAACCCGTTGGTTCTCGAATGAAAGTCGATAGTCAAGGAAAATTCCGATACTTCCACCGAATTAGTAAAAGATATGTATATATATAGCAAGAGAAGACTCCAAAGTAATTGAGTCTTGTGGGAAGTATTTATGACAAGAGAAGACTCTCGGTAATCAATGCAAAGTCTAAAAGATCCATCTTTTCTTCTTGACGAACAAGACGGGGGCATCCTAAGGAGATGCACTTGGTCGAATATATCCCTTCTTGAGCAACTCTTCAAGCTGCTTCTTCAGTTCTTGCATTTCTACTGGAGCTATTTGATAAGGTGCCTTCGAGATCAGTGTCGTTCCTGGTTCTAACTCAATAGTAAACTCCACGTCACGGTAAGGGGGTAGACTTGGGATTTCTTCCGAGAATACATCCTCAAATTCATGCATAATAGGAATATCGTGAACTATAACTTCATCCTTTTTGGGTGCATCCAAATAACATAAATACCTGACACAACCTTGTCAAAGTAGCTTAAACGCTTCCATAGCATTAATCAAGTTCCCATTATCGGCATCATTCCGACCCTTGAACTTACACACTTGATGGCCCCCAGATGAAACTGTCATTGTCCTTGTACAAAAAGTTAATTACCGCCCCATGACGTGTCAACCAATCCATCCCGAGAATAATGTCTTATGGAGCCATGGCAATACAGATTAAGTCAACTTCAAACTCCCGACCTTGGAGGGCCACTAGGAATCTTGACAACCGACTAGTTCCTATCAACTGTTTCCCGTTGGAAAGATTTAATATGAATGGTTAGCATGTACCGTTGCATTTCAAGCCTAACTTATTAACACAACTCTCCGAAACAAAGGAATGTGTAGCACCAAAATCAAATAATGTGCATACAGATGTAGAATCTAGGTATATGGTACCTTGAGCAATTGGAGCATTTGGTTCATCAGGTTGGCGCATCTCATAAAATCGTTGGCCTTGGTTGCCTGATGCAATTTGAGCTTTTCCCTTGCTTTGAACATTTGACTGAATAACAGTATTCGCAAGCCCTTGCAGGTCCTCGTTGAGGTTGGTTGTTGTAACTAACTTACCCTTGCTAAGACTCAACCCCATCTTGCCTCTTCCTAGGACAATATGTTTGCACATGTCCATCCTTCCCACAAGTAAAACAGGTCCTTCTAGGCTTCGTGCAAACATTGCTCTTATGTCCAGGAGCTCCACAATTATAGCATTGAACCGGAACCTTACTCTATTCTGAGCACTGCGTTGACATTGACTGAGATGGCTCAGTCTTCACTTTGCCTGCTTTGGAAAAGTTAGATGGTGGTGTCGGACGTTTGAACCCGTTGTAGTGTTGGTTACCGGCACTATGACGTTGTTGGTTTATAGCCTTCTTTGCATTCTCCATGGCTAACTCCATTTTTATTGCTGCATCAATGTACTCCTCAAGAGTGGAGCAACCATAGTGCAACATCATAGGCTGTAAAAAAAAATTGGTTTTATCATAGGTTGTAATTCTGAATTCACCCATTCGTGGAAGTGCCAGATTTTATCTTCCTCCGTTGATACATCAGAATAGTGCAAAAAATGATTAAATTTTCTGTCAGCTCTTTCACCTTCAGCCCATGGTTCTTAGGATAGAGAAATCTTTACGCTTCTCCTCTCTCAAAGCCTTTGAGAAGAAGCCATTAGTCATCTTAGTTTTGAACATTCCCCCACTCAGCTTAGGGTGATCAGCTAACTCAGTGGACTCCCACCATTCACTGGCTACATCCTTAAGATAGAGCGAGGCTATGTGCACCTTCTCAGCCTCATTGCAGACGATATTCCTGAACAACCATTCCATATGCCCAAACCATCAAGAGACCTTCACAGCTTCACCGATCACGTCATAGGAGTCAGGATTCATAGTGCTTACGGCCTTTAGTGCCCGACTATAGCTCCTTCCAACTCTGCGCTCACGAGGATGAGGTACAGACTCCTCTGTTTCAGCATCTATGACAGCAACTGGTGGAATAGGGGCTACTGGAGGAACCATATGAGCGGTCAATCCAGCCACTGCTTGAGCCACTATCTGATTGATTGCTTCGAGGGTGGCGGTATTGAGGTTAACTGGATCAACTGGGTTAGTGGGCAGTTCGACTCGGCCTGTTTGTAGGTTATCCGGCTCTTGGTGCTTGTTCACTAGATGGTTCTGTGAACTGGCTCCCGACTCATGATCCTTAGCAGTGCTTTGTAATTGGATTTGGGAAGCATTGCTTGGTCTAACACCTCCATGACGAGAATCATTTCTCTTACTCGCCATCTAGATTTGGAACAAAGGAGTTAGGTTAGAATTTTGACACACAACAACTTAGGGGTAATGAAACTTGTATATAAAATCACACAAATCATTACTCTAAGTGAAATTTGTGATTTATTAATACTTGTACTCCACCAAGACTAAAAAAGGATCCACAACATCCGAAGGGAGACTACTACTCCTTATGTTGTTCTAGAAGGGATCATTGTCTACCACGAGAATAGGAATAGGTCGAAATGTTAAAGATCATAATCTTTAATTTCTGACAACTAGGAGAGAGGTAATGAAGTTCCGCTACAGTTTGGCGGTGTTTCAAAACATAAGTGGCGAGATAAAGACTTTTCTTGTCTTCAGATTCATTTATCAAGCTCAAATAAATTATATATATGATTTAAAATGGGTAAGATATTTTTATTTATAAATGAATAAATAATTAGTTTTTTTTCAAACCTTCAAAAATAAATACTTTTAAAGATTTATAATTTATTATGGAAATAGATTTTCAAAACCTTTGACTCTGATACCAAATCTGTAACACCCCAATTCACATGGAAATATTACCGCCGATGACTTCAAACTCTCACATCCAAAATTCCCCAGGCTTATATCATTGAACAAAAACATAACATATATATATAAATAATATCAAAGTCTTACATAATAATGCGGAAAATCACTACAATGTGAAATAGTAATACAAACTACATTAGCGGAAGAGTTTTTACAATTATAAATATAACTTGATTAGCATCAGGATCGTCAACCTTGATAACGTGAACTTGAAATATTAACTGGCAACTATCGGGATTTCTTCTTCACACCTCGGAAGCACCACCTGATATGTTGTATGTGGACGGATGACACCAGCCAACCATGCAAGGAAAATAGTGGTCGGTTAGTCTAATGAAAGACTATGCAAATGGGATTTATATGATGCTCTATGTAGTCGTATCTAGTTAAAACTCGTCGGTTCTCGAATGAAAGCCAGTAGCCGAGGGAAACTCCGATACTTCCACCGAATTAGGAAAAGATAGGTAAATATATATAGCAAGAGAAGACTCCAAAGAAATTGAGTCTGATGGGAAGTATTTAAGACAAGAGAAGACTCCAAGGGTATTGAGTCTTATGGGAAATATTTATAATAAGAGAAGACTCCAAGGAAATCGAGTCTTATAGGAATTATTATTTGTATAATATATATTTGTGTGGGAACATGTCAAATAATAACCAACAATGGTTTTATAAAACAACCCCCCCATGAATAATTGGGTCAACGACCAACCTCATCACATACGTGTTGTGCGAATTCAGATTGGAAAGATTACTTACTTAACCAGGAGGCCAAATGATTTTCCAAGTTAAACTAATCGCCCGGAGGTTTATTTATTATGTGCATAATAGCACTTGTTTTTTTTACTTCTCAAAACGTACATTCAAGTTGAAGCTTTTAATAATGTCTCGCAATGAGAACGAAGGGAATAATCCCGATTGTCGGCACTAGCTAAGTGCACCACCACTTATATCAACATATAAGGGTACGGTCATGACCAAAAGATATTAGGGCACATCCTCCTAATACCGAGTTATAAAGAAACAACTAGACCTCGTAAGGTACATAGTGTTCGTACGAATACTTGTTCTAACTATACAATATATCCACAACAATCCACAACAAAGTCCATCTATCACCCTAAGGTAATAATATAAGCATATACATATATAGTATATCCACTATATGGATACAACCTAAATAACATTTATTTTAGATTATTAAAGTTCTCAACACACATGAGAATAATATTTTATCCCAACTTAATATAACAACTGATTCATTGTAAATTAAGACAAATATGGAATAAAAATAATAGATAAGCAAGAGTGAACCGCCACTTGCCTTAGATAGGAAGATGTTGATGTGAGTCCAACGGAGATAAGGTTCCTAGTTGATGGGCTTGATTCCAAAAACCCGAATGTAATTCGGCAGAACAAATATTGCTGCACAACTGGGTTCAAACTACTCATTCAAGGCTCAAACGGAGACAGAATCGAACATTGTTGGTACCGTTGGCTTTGTACCGAAATGAGCTACAAACTAGAATCAAGAAAATCCCTAAAAGATGAAATATAGACTCTATAAAAGTGGAAACCATGAGCACTCACTGTTCATGCCGGAAATCAGTGGTTGGGTTGCGCAATGAACTTTGAATATCTCGTTCAGGGGTCAAATGACGACGAAACTGGACGATAATGGTGTCGTTGGAATCATATTTATCCGAACTATAATTTAGACTTAAGAATCTCAGAAAATTATGGACGAGAAGTTCATAAATACAGAAAAATAGAAGTGGCCGGAAAATCAGAGTGTAAGGACGACTTACAATCTCCGGAGTTGAATTGATATCGTTCGGAAACGGAATTGGATGATTCAAGAGTCGAACTCTACTAATTTTAGTATTATGAATTCAAATTTATGGTCAAAACAAGTAAATAAAGGCTCTAACTAGAGTAAATGAAAGGATTTCATATTCGGGTTGAGAGTGAAAGTGAGGAAGATAGAACAATGGTGATGATGAAAATGCATGATGAAGAGATAAAAATGCATTAACTCTCACATGGAAAAGACAAAGAAGAGGCTGAAATAGTTGGTCTATGAGGAGGAGGGGGAGACCTACAAATAGTTGAAGAAAATGATGAAGATGGTGATTTACCATAGCTTTCTCAAATCTGAAAAATAAATTACCCTTGTAGGATAATTTCAACTTTCAATTTAATTATAGGTCTTTTTAAGGTGTTTTTAAGGTAAGAAAATTCCTTGAATATATAATTAAAGTTTAATATATACCGAATTAAGTATCAACTTAATTATTAAGATATAAAAGAGAGGGTTATTACAATACTACCCCCTTCAGAAAAGTTTTGACCCCGAAACTTGACTGAAAGGAGATTAGGTTTGAAAGATAGGAAAGAAAAATGTGGAAAAAAGATAGGGGTTATTACATCATTTTTCTATTAATTATATCTTTGGCAGTGTGATGATTGCTGACTATGAGGTTGGTCATCTTAAGTTTTGTCTGGTCTTTCTCTATGATCCGTCTAAAGAAAATGAGAAAGACGATTTTTGGGATGTTTTGGATACTAAACCTTTTATCTCTAAACATGCCATATATCTTAATAGGCGATTTTAGTGACTTACTTTGTAGTGAAGATAAATTTGGGGGTATTCCCCCAAATGCATATCGTTTAATAGAATGACAAACCTTTTGCTTCAACTAAATCTAACTCAAACCAAAACCTCGGATTTCCCTTTTACTTGGAGAAAATCACCCAATATGGATCATAACATTCTTGAAAAATTGGATAGGGTCTTAAATCACAACCATCTTATTAACGACTATCCGACTATTTCAGTTCATCGGCACCCTTTCACTACATCAGATCATAGCTTAATCTCTTTCCATTAGGCGTCAATAAGAGATTATAAAACTACCATTCAGATATGAAAGTGTTTGTGCCGAGGAACCATCATATACTAAACTTGTTCAAAAGGTTCGGGTTACAAAATGGAGGGATCGTTTATGTTCAGGTTCTCTCAAAAATTGAAAACTTAAAATCAAACTCCAAGACTTGGGCTAAAAATGAGTTTCAACATAACTTTTTGGAAATTAAAAAATCAACAGACATGTTAACTCAATTACATGAAGAATTTCTTAGGAACGCTCGGGATGAAAATATTCACAGAAAATTTAAGAATCACATGACCAAATACTCTAACATGATAAACTATCAGACTCAGTTCTGGAAAATCAGAGCAAAAACAAAACATACAAATCTTATGGACCATAATAATAGTTATTTTTCAATCAGTAGCTAGAAGTAAAGCTTATAGACAAAATATTTTATCCTTTTTCAATTGCCAAGGAAATTATGAGTACTCAAGATAGTACTTCAGAGGTCATCACAAATGAACTACAAAGTAGGTTTACAAAATATAATCAAGTGTTTATACACTCTAAAGAGCTTGAAGTCATTCCCCAACACATTACTCCGGAAGACAACTTGATCCTAACATCAACCCCAACCATATATGAAATAAGACAACCAATGTTGATCAGCCTTTGGGTAAAACGTCGGGACTGGATAGTTTCCCTATTGATTTTTATCAAAAATACTAGAATAATATTAACCAAGGTCTATCTCAATCTATCAAGGCATTTTTTCACTCAGAAAATATTCTCCATGCTTGGAATCACTCATTCATTGCATTAATTCCAAAAGTAGATAACCCCACAAATATTAATCCTTTCAAACCTACTGGAACTAACAAGGGTGTAAGAGAAAATGTTTTGCGACTGAAATATCTTATATTCAAAAAAATAATCATTTAGACATTTTATGCTTAGCTGAAACTCAACTTAACAAAGCTTTAGAGACTAGCTTAGTCAAAAAAATGGGTTTTGATCGTATTCACTTAGCACCATTCACTGGTACAAGAGGTGGCCTTATTGTTCTTTGGAAAACTACTAACATGACTAGACTTTTTTCTATTAATTGTATCTTTGGCAGTGTGATGATTGCTGACTATGAGGTTGGTCATCTTAAGTTTTGTCAGGTCTTTCTCTATGCTCCGTCTAAAGAAAATGAGAAAGACGATTTTTGGGATGTTTTGGTTACTAAACTTTTATCTATAACAAGTCTTATATCTTAATAGGCGATTTTTAATGACTTACTGTGTAGTGAAGATAAATTTGGGAGTATTCCCCTAAATGCAAATCATTTAATAGAATGACAAACCTTTTGCTTCACCTAAATCTAACTCAAACTAAAACCTCGGGTTTTCCTTTTACTTGGAGAAAATCACTCAATATGGATCATAATATTCTTGAAAAATTGGATAGGGTCTTAATTCAAAACCATCTTATGAACCACTATCCAACTATTTCAGTTCATCATCACCCTTTAACTACATCAGATCATAGCTTAATCTGTTTCCATTTAGGCATCAAAATAGATCTATAAAACTACCATTCACATATGAAAGTGCTTGTGCCGAGGAACCATCATATACTAAACTTGTTCAAAAGGTTTGGAGTTATCGAATGGAGGGATCATTCATGTTTAGGTTCTCTAAAAAACTGAAAAATCTTAAATCAAACTCCAAGACTTGGGCTAAAAATGAGTTTCAACATAACTTTTCGAAAATTAAAAAAAACAACAAACATGTTAACTCAGTTACATGAAGAATTTCTCAGGAACCCTCTGGATGAAAATTTTCACAGAAAAATTAAGAATCACACGACCAGATACTCTAACATGATAAACTATCAAACTCAGTTATGGAAAGTCAGAGCAAAAACAAAACATACGAATCTTATGGACCATAATAATAGTTATATTCAACCAGTAGGTAGAATCAAAGCTTATAGACAAGATATTTTATCATTTTGCAATTGCTAATGAAATTATTCTCCAAGCTTGGAATCATCACTCATTCATTGCATTAATTCCAAAAGTAGATAACCCTGTAAATGTTAATCATTTCAGACATATTGGACTTTGCAATTCTTCGTACAAAATTCTCTCTAAGGTTATGGAAAATCACCTTAAAAAGTCCTTTCGAAACTTATTGGTAACCTTTAAGGTGCTTTGTTCAAGGAAAACTAATACAAGATAATATCTTAGCATCTCACAAATTGTTTTACTCCTTCCACACTAACAAGAGAAGGAAAATAAAAGACAGATGAATGGCGCTCAAAATAGATATGGAAAAAGCTTACGACAAGATTGATTGAGATTTTATGTATAAAGTTTTCCGAAGATTCAGATTTTCAGACAAATGGATTAGTCTTATTAAAAATTGCATTGAAACAGTAAATGTATCGGTCCTTGACAATAATCAACCAGGAACGGAGTTTCATCCATCGTGTGGATTAAGACAAGGTAATCCCGTAGCACCATTTCTCTTCATTATTGCCATGGAAATTCTATCGAGATCTCTTCAACAAACTTCTCTAATGCCTGATGCCCCGATAGGCATTAAAATAACAAGAAACGAAACCCCTCTCTCTGTTAAGATTTGCGGATAATACTATCCTCTTTGCAAATGCGACAATCGAGAATGCGGAATTCTTGAAAAAATTCTTTCATAAGTTTTCTAGAAAAGGTGGCTTCAAAATAAACTTTAATAAGAGCTCATTGCAAACTTCCTCAAATGTTTTAGATCTACAAGCACAAACTCTTTCGGATATTCTACAAGTGAATTTGACTAGTAATCTTGACAACTATTGCGGAATAGCCCTTGTCAAAGGATGCATTCACAATAAAACTTTTGATGAATTAATTATCTCCATAAAAAAAACAATTGGCAAAAATCAATCGTCTTCGATTTCACAAGCTGGAAGGGCTTTATTAATTCAATCTAACCTTAGCTTCAAAGTAAACTATTTAATCCAATGTTTTTTACTTCCCCTCTAGAGTTTGTAAATAGATTGATGATATAAATAAGAAGTTCTTTTGGAATAACTATAGTCATAATTTCCATCTCATAACTAGTTGGGAAAATATTTGTAAACCTAAAAATGAAGGGCGTTTAGGGATTCGTCTAGCTCATGAAAATAATAAAGCACTTCAAATGAAATTAATCTGAAGACTACTTAAAGAACAAAATAACATTTGGACACAAATAATTAGACAAAAATATTTGGAAAATAGAAATATCCTAGACATTGAAAAATCTACCAAATTCTCTTGGCAATTTAATAAATTAATTTATTTAATTATAAGTTTAAAAAAGGTATTAGATGGATAATTGGTAATGGAGATAATATAAAATTATGGACTGATAGATGGATGCCGCACACTTTAATAACAATCTCAATTTACAAGAGAAAGTAAGTGACTATATTGGACCAGATAAAACCTGGAATATGGAGAAGATCAATGAAGTTTTGCTCGAAGATATTGCTTTTCGAATAGCTCAAATTGAATCCCAAGATTCTTTAATATTGAAGATAGGATAATTTGGGAATATGAAGCTTCACGCTCTTTTTCTACTAAAACGGCCTTTGAGATGTGTCGATCTAGAAAGAAAAAGGTAAATTATACATTATTACCCTTTCGGGGAAAACACCTTCCTTCAAAAATTACTAACTTCCTATAGAAAGCATGTTCGGATAATCTTCCAAGTACGGAGAAGTTATGTCAATATTTCCATATAGTGCTGTTAGTTGAGCTTTGATAGTCATATGAAAGCTCAATGTATTTCTCTTTGTTTTTGATGATAACAAACTTATCTATCTAATCTCTTTGTGTTTCTAAGCTACCCAGATAATCAGAATACTTGCTGGGATGCGCTTTCATCACTAAGAGATGTGCTTCGACTGTTTCCAGTCACGCTTAACACCAAGCGGAGAAATCGAGTTTTGCAAGCGGTGTTGAATAACTCCATTCAAGTTCAGAAGCGAGTGTGATCGAGCTTCTCAAGCCAGAGAAGGCGTTTGAATGAAGCTGGGTTAAGTTGTTGATCACGAGAGTCTACTGTAGCAAAGGGTGCACGCACTTACAGAATAGTGCTTCCCAAACGCTTGGAAAGGTTGGTAAGCGGGAGATTCAAAACTGTGTGCACGTGGGGTGCGAGAAGAGTTTTGGAAGTCTTTGAAGCAACTCCAAGGATTGCCAGCGTGGAGGAAGACAGTTAGCAAGTGAAGGCACGGATTGTATACGTGGCGACGATCAACAATGGAAGAACAAAACCAAATCAATTCTGGACACTTGATTATTTCTAACAACTTAATTGAGCACACTGATTGATGAGGTGGCAAGATATCTTAGTTCTTATTTGTTATTACAAGTTAAGTGTGGGAATCTTAGCTTTGTTGTATAAATAGGGTACTGTATCTATCACTCTAAGGGTTACGAAGTGAGATAAGTTGAGAGAAGCTTAGAGAGCTCATTTGTAATCAGAGTGAATTGCCTTTGTTCTGAGAGCTAGAATGTAGTATTGTGAGAAGTGAGAGTACAAGAGTGAGCTTCTTAAGAGTGCTAAAGGTTGATCTGTACTCTTGTTGAAGCTAGAGCTGTAATCTCTTTCGATCAATATAGTAGAGTGAGTTTTATCCCGGGCCAAGTAGTGGATTAGGGTTCTCACTGTTTAAGAACTCTTTTGTGCAAGTGTAGTGCGCTTCAAACGCTTAAAGCGCGCTTTAATGTAGTCTGACCTGTTTTCCGCATTCAAGGACATTAGCAAATCCAGTGCTAAGTGTTCTAACTAGGTCAAGCGCATCTCTAAGTACAAAAGCGCAATATTGTACTTTGAGTTGTGTATCTATAGCTTCATGAACTATAGAGACATCGATCAATAGCTGCTTAAAACACGATCCTACAAGTGCCATCTCATTGCTCTTTATGTGAAGAACAGAACGAAGAAACTTATCATCTTTTCTTCTCGTGCTCTTTTACAAAGAAAGTTTTCGAAAAATTTGATGAGGTGTTAAAGTCATCTCTTATGGTGGATGTCTCTGGAGATTTTTTGACATCAATTAACAACTTCTGTAATAACAATACCAGAATTGAAATAACATTCTTTTTATGGTGGAATATATGGAGAATCAGAAATGAGATTATTTTTTGACATTCAGACCAATCCAAGAAGAATAAGATTAATAATGTTATCACAACCTCTACAAGCCAATTTCACATATGGAAGGAAGATGAAATATCTTGTCTAACAAAGTAGAATCTAAGTACAACAAACTAATTTGTAGGCAAAGAAAACTAACTTGGAGTAAGCTGCCAGAAGGTAGTGTTAAGATAAATTTTGGCGGCTCGGTAAAACCAAACAATTAAGCCTCAGTCGGATACATATCATTTTGAGTAGAGTAATAATAGCCGAAAGGATTGACGTCCCTTCTACCTCGGTGTTAGTTACTAAGGTCTTGGCGGCCTTGATGGGGATTAGGGCGGATGTGTGCCTGAGTTATTCTAGGACTGTATTAGAGGGTGACAATTTTACCTTGATTCAATCTCACAATAATAGTTGGAAAGTACCCTGAGAAATTAGCAATATAGTTCATGAGATTCATAACTTTGAGATTTTGTTTCAGTCTTGTGTTTTCAGGCACGTAAAAAGAGAAGTAAATGGAGTGACTGATTTTATTGCAAAAACGACAATAAGTAGGAATAGGATTGTTCAAGTTGCAAATTTGAGTGAGAAGAGACACGAATGAAGCAACACTGAAGAAGATCGGAACCGCTTAAGGGCGATTTCATTCGATGATGAACTTCATAATTTTGTAAAGATCATCTTGCATGATGATATAGGTCTAGCCTATGCGTAAACGACCTTTATAAATTTTGTTAGAAATTTTTTTTGTGGCTTTTTTGGAAAATATATATATCATTTTGTTATTCATAGTGTACTATTGTATTTACGCACTTGGTTTATCAGTAGTCTTTTTCCCCTCAAAATTTATCGTGAGTGGAAGACAATTTAGTTCAGTATGCCTCACTGAAGCATGATGAAAATTCAATTAACTTTTAAATACGCATGGAGCAATTCTAACACGAAGCAAATCAGTTTAATACAGAGGTTCTAATTCATACTACGCAGGCTACACCAGTTTGATCTTTCCAATTGAAACTACGCAGGCTACAGATGTGTCAAATACGGCTAAAATTTCACTCAACATTTATTTTTTCAATTTTATAATTCTCTCTCGATTTCAATTTGATCTTATCATTTTCTTTTGATGTACATGAATTTTATTTTATAAATATCTCTAAATATATATTAATAAAAAATTATAAAATTTAGATATTGTTAAAGTGCTCGTTGAGACGAACAAAACAAAACCACATATGATTATGTTTTTTCATTTACATTAAGAGAAATCTAGAAAATTCACTATAAATGTGAATAATGTGAAAAAATGAAATAGGAAGATCAATATTGGGCGGAAGGAATAATTGATTTTTGACAATACTAATTAACTAGATCTGAGTAGTGCACTAGTGTGTATAGGGTTGAAGGAGAACGATAACCTAAAGATCATTACCTTTTCTAATTAGACCAGTTAATATTCATGTATATTCTTGATATGTGTGTCAAGTGCAAATTATTGCAGTATAAAACGAGATAAAATATTTATTATTAGATTAAAATAAAATAAATAGCTAAAATTAGAGTTTGGTTGACCAAGCATCTCACCGCCGGACTACAACTGTACCACTACCGCCATCGTTGAACGATTGCCGGATCGTTGTTGCAGCCAGACAACCACTTGACTGTTGTACCACCGTATCCAGAAAATGCATATTTACGTGTTGGAAATGTATGTGTTAAAAATACATGCTTATGTATTTAAAGTGTATGTGTTAAAGGTGAATGCTTATATGCTTTTTTTAAGTGCAAGCGAACTATACATGAATAAAAGGGTCTTCGATTGACATATTTTTTTAACTAATTTAATGGCCTAGATTTTGTCTCATTTTACACTACAAACACTGTTTACACCAGATTACAGAAAAAAGTAAATTTTATCTCATTTTACGCCAGATTCACATCTATGTATAAATAGCAAAATTACTAGGTGGACAAAAAAGATTAGGGAGAGACAGTAGAAAAGTATTAGAGGGGTGTAAGAATTTAGACTAGACTAACTCATTCCTTGTACTTTTAATTTGTTTATTTAAACTCATTACCTTTTTAATCGTCTTAAAAAATTTAAGCGACAATATCAAATTTCATTAACTTTTAGTATCAAAGGACACAATATCTACGAGCGTCATTGGCAAGGATAAAAGAAAAAATATATTGGAAGGCGGAGAAATAAAAAAGCAAGAATAGTAGTACAGTAGAAATCATTCTCATGGGGTACTAAGACCATGTTTATCCATGACCCCAAATCCCACCCCCACCTCCACCTTTTCAATATAATATTAATTTTTCTACCCAACCTTTCAACCAACCCAACCACAACAATAAAAACCACATTTATCCATAACCTTTAATGTGACCACCAATTCAATATACTTTTATTTTTCACTTTCTTATAATTATAACATAACTACAACAAAACAATTCAATATAATAATTATATTAAACATAAAACAAATATTACAATACTTGAAAATTCATTTAAAAAATTATAAAACCAATTTAACATTATATTAATGAAGTTCAACCATGAACAACTTAAAACAAATATTACAATACTTGGAAATTGATTCAACAAACACAGCAACACATAATTTGAAAAACGTCAAAAAAATACAAGTTCAGTCGTCTTCATTGAAATTATCCCATATGTGCTCAATCAAATCATTCATAAGCTCATTGTGACCTTGTCGGTTGCGAAGTTGTTCCCTGGTAGTCATATACTGGGCAAGACTTGCAACTCGTTGTGTGGAGAAGTTGTAAATAGGATCAACATAGTGTTCTCCGTGCTCCGCTCCATTCACCTGTGTAGTCCGATCTTTTATAAACTCTTTAGGATCAGTATAATTAAGATAAGTGTCTCTTTCATCCTCCACTATCATATTGTGCAGGATGATACAAGCATTCATAATTGTCCCCATGGCATGTCGATCCCATAAAAAACATGGATGCTTAATAAATGCAAATCGAGCTTGTAGAACACCGAAAGCTCGCTCAACATCTTTCCTAGCAGACTCTTGATATTGAGCAAATAACTTGTGCTTCCGGATAATAGGAGATTTATAGATTTGACAAATGCAGCCCATTTTGGATAAATGCCATCAGTTAGGTAATATCCCATATCCCTTTCACGAACCGTTAATGGTGTAACTGACTTTCCGGCGCACGACCAGCTAAAATATCATCGAAAATTGGTGATTTGTTTAGCACATTAATATCATTGTTTGTACCTGGGGTTCCAAAAAATGCATGCCAAATCCACAAGTCTTCGGATGCAACGGCTTCCAAAATTATTGTTGGCCTCCCACTTCTTCCTTGATATTGCCCTGCCCAAGCAGTAGGACAGTTCTTCCATTCCCAGTGCATGCAGTCAATGCTTCCCATCATGCCAGGGAATCCACGTTGTTCACCAATGTGTAGAAGTCACGCCAAGTCTTCTTCGGTTGGACGTCTGAGGTATTCTTTTCCAAAGTTGGAAATTATGCCTTCTGCAAACTTCATAACTGAAGTTCTTATCACTTGCCCGCTCATCCGTAGGCACTCATCATGCAAGTCTGGTGGTGTTCCATAGGCTAAAACTCTTATAGCACTAGTACATTTTTGAATCAAAGACATACCTAGCCGCCCAGTGGCGTCACGCCTTTGCTGGAAATATTCGTCGGAACTGATTGCCTCCATTATACGCTCGAAGACATGCTTTCTCATTCGAAACCTTCGGCGAAAAATATCTTCGTGGTAGATTGGTTCCGGACAAATTGAGAAATACATTTTGAACAACTGCTCATGACCATCCTCACGAACTCGTTCAATATGACGTCTCTTAGCTCTAGGATTGTGGTTTGTGGGTTGTAACATGGTAGGAATTTTCATGACCACATCTTCAATAATGCGGTCAAATGTTTGATTTTGTTCATCCCACTCATCTATTTCATTGAGACTAGAAGAATCACCACCCGACATTGTTTTTGGTATGGATGTTATGCTAATGAGAGGGTTGTAGAGGAGAAGGTTGAGGTGTAAGTATGTTAATGATCTCATCCATATTTAAAGAGAGGTAGAGATGGAGCTGAGTCAGTAATGAATTGGATCTGAGTCAATAAAGTTTCTCATGAATGACTACACACTGACATTACTTTATCTTCACATGTGAATTTAGTTTCTCCGAGACAAATCAATAATGAATGCATTGTGTGAATGACTACACACTGACATTACTTTATCTTCACATGTGAATTCAGTTTCTCCAAGACAAATCAATAATGGATGCAATGTTTGAATGACTATACACTGACAAAAATGTTGGATGTGATAAATGTTGCATGGACTATACGTTGGCAAAGACTAAAGATGGCTAGGCTATAATAGAATAAACATATTAATAGAAAACAACATGTCTTACATCTAGAAATAGGAAATAGATTCAGTTACAAACATAATTATACATGATAGAACTCAATCAAACATAAAATTGAAATAAAACGAAGACATAGTAATACAACAAGACAATAGAAATACATGGAAAGATCATAGTTAATTAAAAGTACTCTGCCAACAAGCGGTTCTTGATTGCTTCTTCTTGGGTAGTTAGATTTGGTTTTGCTAACAATGCATTCAACAAGTTGGCATTTACCTTCTTTTGCTCAAATTCAATCTTCTTTTGCTCCAATTCCCTCCTCACCTCAAGCTCTTTCTCACGCGTAATTCTCATTGCACGCAGTTCATTAGTGAATTCATCCGGAATCACACAATATGTTGATGAAGATGCCACAGCTTTTCCCTTTCTTCTAGCTTTTGCCGCATTTCTACCAGTAGGACGACTTATTGTGGAAGCATCACTCACTGGGGTAAATGATGGACTATCATCCTCATCAGTTCTTGACTTTTTAGAGCTTCCATGACCTTCTTCATCGGTCTCTGCTTCACTTGGACGAGGCCTTCTTGTTCCACCACCATAATCCAACTCCCACTTAGGTACGTGGCGCATAACTTGTTCGAACACAACAGTGTGTGGAAATCCTGTCTTCTTGCTATAAAGTTGGTGAGCCATTGCTTCAATGTCATCCATACTCATTCCACTCGTTTTCTGGCTATAGGCTTCCTTACAACAACCAATCCACTTCGTAACATTTAGGTTGAGCCTCTTGAAACGAGCTCTCATTGATTCCTCAGTACGACTTGAGAGTTTACCAGGGTTTTCTTCTCGAGATTTGTCATACATCTTGCAAATGGCTGCCCATAGGGTATCACCTTTCTGATTAGTGCCAACAATTGGATCTCCACTAACGTACACCCAAGCTGACATCAAAGCGACATCTTCAATGACCTCCCATGGAACTGCAGAAGGGGTTGAGTTCGGAATATTTTGAGGCGTGGGAATATGCTGAGTCGGGTTGGGAGGAAACTGGGTGTTCGGATTTGTTTCATACATTGTGAAATCTTGAGAGTTTTGGGTATTTTCATAAGAATAATGTGGATAAAATGGATCATTTGGATTCATTTGCCAAGGAGGAGCAAAGATTGGAGAAATGAAAGTGAAAATTTAAGATGTGTTAAAACATATCAGAATTGGTCTTTATTTATAGAGGATTTTTTAATTTAAAGATAATGTGCAAGATAAACTTATCCAAAAACAATATATCTCCGTCCAATGAAAAAGGGACACGTGTACCCCATCTTTAGGAATTTTGATTTTTTTATTGATTTTTATTTATTAAGTTTGAAGATAATGTAAAGATAAAGCTTATCCGAAAATAATATATTTCCGTCCAATGAAAAAGGGACACGTGTACCCCATCTTTAGAAATTTTGATTTTTTTTAAATGATTCTTATTTATTAAGTTTGAAGATAATGTACAAGATAAAGCTTATCCGAAAATAATATATTTCCGTCCAATGAAAAAGGGACACGTGTACCCCATCTTCAGGAATTTTGATTTTTTTTTTAATGATTCTTATTTATTAAGTTTGAATATGTACAAGATAACGCTTATCCGAAAATAATATATTTCCTTTCCAATGAAAAAGGGACACGTGTACATCATATTAGATTTGTTTTAATACGTTATGCAGTCTAGTTGAGTATTTTACAATAATAAAATAAATAATAAATGAACAAATAAAAAAATTATCTAAATGTGTTAAATAAATCAATATTGTTCTCATTTAATAAAAAATTTATTTTACTAAATTTTAATATATATTTAATTTTTAACATTTTTATAATTTAAAAAAAATAAAAAACAATAATTAAATTAAATTGTATATAAAATAAAAATGGACCAATGAGGAGGGACAAGTGTCCCCCCCCCCACAAACCCAGCAGCTGGGCGCTGGTGGGCAATTAGGCGACCAATGTGGTCGCCCAAACTCCTAATTAAAAAAAAAAAAAATTGTTTCAGTGGACCCCACCGCCCACATGTTGTCCGATAAACATGGTCTAAAGACCTTTAAATAGGAGGTCTAAGAGCTTCCAAAGATCGTTGATTTGAATCCCAGGAATGATATACTCTTCTATTCCTTTATAAAGATTTCACTTTTCTAATTCGGTGTCTCAAAATATAAGTCACATTTGCTATTTTTAGAATTTTTTTAAACTCAAAATTTACTTTCTCAATACACTTTACATGTCCAACACACTTTTACACATCATCTCTCTTTATTAAATTATCTCATTTTTTCTTCACCTCTATCTCTCTCCTTTAATCATTATAATTTTCACTTTTCTCTCTCCTATTTAATTTCTTCTTCACAATTCCTTAAATTGTCTAAAAACACCAAACGGGGTCTTTAAATGGGGACGGAGGGAGTATTTCTTAATACGTCAGGGTGGGAGCCTTAGGCCCCACCATGTCATAACATGGTCTCTTGCTCATCAGGGTCTGTGGGATTAGTGGATTCACTTGGACGGCCCGACACCCACATCCGAAAGGATTAAAAAAAGAAAAAAGAAGAAGAATATGGGTAGGTAAATTGGCTTTCCTCCTCACATATGACCTTTTACAATAATGAAAAACGTTGTGTCTAGTGTTGATATTGCACAAGATGGCACTGAGGGGACCTTACACCGATTCAGGTTTCATGAGCTCCGAGATCAGGGAAGGTACGTAGCAAATCGGGGTTCATCAAAACAAAAGTTAAAACTACATAAAAGCCGACATTTTAGGGCCACTAGGGAGCTCCGAGAAAGCAGTAGGCGGACAGGCATGGACCCTCCCGCCTCAGTCTTGGCCCTTGGGTCAAGCTAAACCACGATTCGAGCGGTCCAACATGGGAGGGACATGGATGGAGGAGCAATTAGAGATCCAAAAGGTGAACGTTTATGTGGTTTTGTGCATAATATAGGTGCATGCTCGATCCATATGGCTAAGTTGTTGGAGATTGTTTTCGAGCTTTTCATTACCTTGGAACAAAGTCTTCAGGAGAGTTGTTTAAAAAAAAAATTTGCAATTAACTTGTTGCTACAAAAGACTATGGATCGTTACCACCGCTCGCTAGCCTCGTCACCTCGTCAAGAGACTTCTTCTGTAATGAGTGATGATGAGTTCAGTCATGTCCTCCGAGAAACCAATCGAGACGCATATTCCGTGACTTCTCTCGCTCTTGATTTTTCTTAGAGAGTTTCAATTTTGAACTTTCCTTTCTAAGTTCATTATGATCTTTGTGGAAGAAGATATTATAAAAATGATATACACCTTCTGTTTTATTATAAGTTCAATTTTTTTTTACGACCCGTTTGTTTATAAAAGGAAATAATCTAATCTAATATACTATAAAAGTTGAGTTGGGGGTCAATTTATTACCTCCAACTCAACTTCAAAATTCTTATTCTATCCCTTGCCCTACTACTAATATCTTCTAAAATTCTCTTAATGCCCTTGTTGACCATCTGATATTACATTGGAAATAAATGTCGGCCCTTCTTTGTCTTGAATGGTAAGGGAAATTTAGTACTCTCCCTCATCACCCCCATCAATTCCCTTTAACTCTCCATATTTCACCGTAATGTCTTTGACCCGAGAATTTTTCTCACAGAAATGCTTTACAATACTTAGCCCTTTATTTCTTTTTCTATTATTATTATCTTTACACATTCTAGTTTAATTACAACCTCTTAAACTCGTTTTATTAACATCTAAAAATATTTAAAAGGATAAATATTACATTGAAAGAATAATTGATTTTCATAGATACCAATATCTTTCAACTTCCTCCATTCTTTCACCTTCCACTACATTTAAACATGAATCAATCCCCATGCAATAAAGTCACATGAATTCCTACTATTTACTATACAATCAGTAATTCTCCCTCTCCTTTTTCACATGATCTACGCACGGGCTATTGTGTCTTTTCTTTTTTTTAAGGAAAGTTACTTTTATTGAAGAGTTGTGATCTTCGCATGGGCTTGTGTTTGGGTTGTTGGATCTTTGTATAGGTGAAAACATATAGTTGAAGCGGCATTATCCTTAGAAAAATAATAGAATAATTTGTTGCTTTAACATACAATGTGCATTGTCGGTCAAGCGCATACTTTCAATTGAAACTTTTTTTATTATGTAACTTGTGTGACCATGTGTGATACTCCATGGATTATTTACATTACATTGTTTTCGATTAGGTATGTAACCTTTCGTTGTTATTATTTGAGCCTATTTTTAAAAGTTTTAAATTTCATTTCATCCACTATATTAACTAACATCGTAAAATGATAACAAACTATATACACATATTAAGAATTGAAGGTAATAGAAAGATGGAAGAAAACATGCAGAAGAATAAAAATTTATAGGAATAAATTGACATTAAGTTTGACTTCGCTTTGATATTGATCATGTTTTCTCAATCATAAAACCACTCAATTTTTTATTCGTATGTATAGATTCATGGTGATGGCCGCTCTTATGGGACTGCATGCGTGCATTCATTTCTGTATTTATAGAGTGATAGAGGTTATGCTTTGACTTCTGCAAAGAAGGGTCGGAACATAAAAAGAGAAAAGGTTTAAGGCGGTTTTGAGAATGAGAATATTTAATTATACTAAAGGATATGAAATAAATTACGTGGAGTCTTGGAATTCAAAGAGACATGAAGTTAAATTTAATTAATTTGACTATTTATCTTCCATAATCAAGTAGAGGGTTGATACAACTTCTATTTTATTTGAGAGTTTTTCGTTTTTCTTTCGCATTTATTTCAAAAATGATCAATAATGAAAATAAGGGTATGTTGAGAAATATGCTTAAAAAACTCAACTTTATAAGGATTATGATATAATATGATGTATAGATTCATGGTGATGGGCTCTCTTATAGGACTGTATGCGTGTGTTCATTTATTTATTTATAGAGCAATGGATGTGATGCTTTGACTTGTGCAAAGAAGGATCGAAACATAGAAAGAGCAAAGGTTCAATGCGGTTTCCGAATAAGAAAGGATTTTTATTTAATAGTAATAAAGGATAAGAAGTGAATTATGTGGACTCTTGGAATTCAAAGGGACGCGAACCTTAATTTACTTAATTTGACTATTTATCTTTCCTAATTGAGTAGAAGGCTAATGCAATTTTCATTTTATGTGAGAGATTCTAGTTTTTCTTTCATACTTATTTCCAAAAAGATGATTAAAGAAAATAAGGGCAACTGGGGAAATTTAAACAAAACCCAAGTTGAGTTTGAGGGCATACTTCTCAAATCGATTTAGATCTAAGAAGAAAATCGAGTTTTTGATGTAGAGGATCCCGTATGTGGGAAACTACAGAGCATACAGAGGAAGAGAGAGGAAGAGAGGAAGATATTCTTGCACAATGGAGAATGTCTCTATTTATAAGATAAGGAGGAGGGATTGGGCTATTGGGCTAACCAATTGGGTCAAACAAATTGGACCGAGTAATAGGAATTCTAGAGGTTAATGATGCCAAACAATAAGGAAGGTATTAATGATGCCAAACAATGCCAATTTTATAGATAAGATAAGATAAGATGATCTACAACCATATAAATAGTACATCTACTGGCCTTCATGGCTCTATCACCCACATGGCAATCCACACATATATTATAAGAGAAGATTTTCATAGAAGAATCCAATATCAATCTCAATAACAACGTTCTTAGTGCATCGTTTGAAAAGAAACTATCATTAGAGTGAGATTTGCACTTCTTATCTAAAGTAGTGTGAGTTATTTCTATAATTCCCGCACTCAACATATTGACATGGACCACTTTTGCTTCAAGAGTAGACCTAACCTAGCAGCACTTGTACAAGGTATATATGTATTCACATGTATTCTCTATTTTATTACTACACAACATCTGTAGGTTGAATATCAGAATGGTTGTGTTGATTGACATCATTTATTTTGTTCAAAAGGATTCATCGATACACACTATATGATATTACAATGGATCAGACCAATTATTGTTCCAGATAGAAGTTTTATGGGAAAGACATGCAATAGGAATAGTTGAAACACCTTGCTATTTTAAATTATTCGTATTCGATGGGCTAAAGTGTATGGATAGAGGCGTAGTAGAAGGTCACAACACTAAGAAGGTGTTACTTAAAACATGTGTTTATTGGAGTTCAAGTCTTAGTATCCAATACTTTGTCCTTTTTGTAATTCACATGTAATCCAGACTTTTAAATTATTGGAATCTCATCCGTAAGGACTTCTAATTATACAGTTTTTGGTTGTTCTTTTTATATTTATACACATTGTGTATGATTTCCAACATAATCAGAATGATTTGTAACCCAGAGAGAGGAATTTGAACAGTTGCATTGCAAGACTTTATGATATTGAGGGTGACGAAACACATGGTGGGAATGGAGTTGGTGTACATTATGTAAATTCCTCACTAATGAATTTAGAACATAAATACATATAAAAGTGAAATTTACAATTATGATACTTTCCATTAATACATCTTTTATTTCAGTCCTAATAATAAAATAGGAATTTTAAATAATTAAATTGCTTAAAAAATAATTAAGCACTTTCAAACCATTGTTAAATTAAAATATTATACACTTGAAATTCAATACCTACACACTTGATTGAAAATAAAAGGAATCTAATTTAGTCATTTTGATATCATCTTGAGTTTATGTATTATATATTAGATGGTGAATATGATGTATTGCTAGGTATTATATTTTTTCGTAAATATAGAGACTTTAAATTAATATATCAATGTTCATTATAAGAATACCATCCTTATTGAAACTACATAATAATGTTATTAAGAATTGACTTTTGTTTTATCTATTAAGTTAGATCTAATCTATAATAAGTACCTAGATAAATTTTGGAAAGTTAGTATACTTTTGGAGACAAAATTTCGCATTGTGTTGTAGTGATAGGTATTCATACACATGCTTGAGTTACAATTTATTGATTTGTATCATGAGGAGTTGTAGTTTGAGTTGTTTTAGATACATAAGAAACTTGTTATCGAGGTCAAACATAGTTTAGATAGAAGATATGTGATAATTAGATACAAATCAATTTAGAAATTATTCACCAAATATATATTAGTTAAACTCACTCTTAATACTTGTACCACACCTACACAACTAAGCTGCCTTTCTAGGGACATGATATATTCATAAAAACATAGATAGACCTTATTTATAAAACTATATCTTTGTTTGAGATTTTTTTCTTGCAAAAAGGAAAAACAATTAAATATTTTAGTGATGATCAATATTAGGCTTAATACTTCGTCCCACATGCATAGACCTACTTTAATCCAAGAAAGTTCAATCCAAAAATATCTACCATACACAATACACGATATACAAAATCTCAAATCCCGACGCACGGGGCATCATCAAGCTAGTTACTAGGGCTGGGACTTTGTACCCGTAGAACCGAAGAACCGAACCAAACTGTGCATTTTGGGTCGGTTCAGTGCGAGTATACAAATTTTTATGAAGTAAAAATTATGGGTCGGTTCTTGTAAAAAATTGCGGGTTTGGGTACGGGTTCTAAAAAAATAAATGAAGAAACCAAGTAACCGAATTATATAGGAGTATTAAAAATTAGGATGAGCGATACTGATTACTTTCTTCTTTGATCGTTCTGCACGCAGTCAGTTGTCTTCCTCGTTCGTCCTTCCACGCCTCATTTCTCTTCCTCGATCGTCCTTCCACGTCGTAGTTCTTTTCCCCGATCATCTTCTCTCCCTTAATTATTAAGCTTTCTAGTTTAATAGTTCACTTTTAAGATTTTTCAGAATCATACATGTGATCTCCCTAATTTCATTAAACTTTAAGATTCTACTTTCTACTCATACAAGTCAACTATATGGCTTTTTCTACTGAAAAAACTTTCTACTGAACTTTAGTAAAAGATTTCTACTGAATTTTTTTTAATATTATTAAATTTGCTTTGTTTTTTAGAATTATCTCTGCTTTATAATATTGTAATTGTAATATTAACTGCAACTTCCATCTATTTTGATTTGTAGCCATCACTACGGACTCTGCAATACAAGTCAGCCACTGATTCCATCGAGCTATCTGGTTCCGATTCAAGCAACTTCGGTGATATTGAAGAGCTCAGCCAAGAAACAATGGCTGCCTCCGTCGATTATCCGAAATGACTTTAGAAATCAAAATAATTCAAAGATGTAAAAAGTTAGGAACCGAGAAACCGACTTTAGAAACCGATTAGATTGCGGACTCGGTTAATATCGATAAAATTCGTGGAAACCGAACCCGATTAAAAAATCCTTTTCACTCCGCGAATAGGCTAAAAAAATATAGGAATCGAAAGTTCCTAGCCCTACTAGTTACTTTAAAAACCTAACTATACGAATAAGACATCCTCTCCTTTAAACCAAAAAAAAGGGTTCGTATTCAGGGAGATTAGGAACAACTTGTTTATCTTTCAGTTTGGTGACAAAGTAGATAAGGAGAAGGTGCTCAAAGGAGGGCCTTGGGCGTTCAAAAAGGCTCTGTTGGTCCTTCGTGAACCGGGATTGGAACAACCGTCGCAGATGAAGTTCGACTCGACTGATTTCTGGGTACGTTTCTATGATCTTCCGATCTCTATGATGAATGCTGAAACTGCTAGGAGATTAGGTGAATGCGTTGGGCCGGTGATAGCGGTGGACGAGTCCGAAGGTATTCTATGCGGGAGATTCATTAGGGTGAGGGTGTCTGTGAACATCAAAATACCACTTAGGAGGGAATCATGATTCAATTCGGGGAAAAGAAAATCTGGATTGAACTGAAGTATGAGTGTTTGCCAAATTTCTGTTATATGTGCGGGACGCTGGGTCATGTAGACATGGAATGTGACAACAATGAAGCTCGCGGTTTCCAAAATGAATACGGGGATTGGCTTAGGGCGTCACCGTTAAAGGTTAATGAGAGATCGCTGAAAGAGAACGCAAAGGAGATTGAGCTGCTAAGGAATAAGTATCAGAAAGAAATTGGTGAGAACGCTGCAGAAAACGAACAGAGCCCAGTTACTCGGAGATCGCTGATCAAAATGTTAGAAGGGGCTGGTGAAACAGAGATTTTAGAAAAGATCAGCGCAACAGAGGCCGATGACGGTGCTGCAGGAACAGTGGGGAAAATTGAGGGGCTCGCAATGGCTATTCCAGAAATTCATATTGAGGATGACATGGGGGTAACGCAAACTGATTTAATGTCATGTGACAATATGTATCTTGATGGTGAAAAGGGGATTCAGTCCAAAAAATTGGATGAAACAGCGAGCGCCACAGGATTGGTGGGTGATGACAGTTCTTTAGAGGGTGTGACGTCTCCTTTGAAGAAGAAGAAATGGAAGAGATTGGCTAGAAAGGGAGTGGGGGACGAATCTGCGTATCAGACAGGGAAGAAAAGGAAAGAGATCGCCGAGCCAGAACAAACAGATCTGATGATGATTGATAAAGAGGGTGTGAATCTGGGGTTGACAGAGAAGAAAAGGAAAACAACTGCTTCGGGAAACGTTGAGATATCGGCACGAGAGGAGACGCTCCTCTCCGGCCGGACGCAATGAATGCGTTGAGCTACAACTGTCGGGGATTGGGGAAGGCCCCGACGGTAATTCGTCTCATCTCTCTGGTGAGAAAGGAGGACCCCACGATTTTGTTTCTTATGGAAACAAAAAGCGATCGAAAGAAAATGGAAAGCATTCGGATAAAGTTAGGTTTTGAAGCTTGTTTTACGGTGGACTGTGTTAAAAGCTCGGGTGGTCTATGTCTGATGTGGAAAGCTGGTGTCGAGGGAACACTCAGAACGTATACCGCTCATCATATCGACGCTGATGTTTCACTTGGCAATTTAGGAATTAGATGGCGTTTTACGGGCTTGTACGGGTGGCCCAATTCATGCGACAAGTTTCACACGTGCAGTCTTTTGAAAAGATTAGCGGAGGACAAACACGATCTTTGGGTTTGTATCGGTGACTTCAACAGACTCTTTAATATCGAAGACAAGATCGGGGGCCGCCCGGTTAATGTGAGCGAGGTCCTTGATTTTTAGGACTTGTACTGAGATTTGTAAGCTTCGTTTGATCGGTTCAATTGGAAGTAAATTTACGTGGGACAATGGGAGGGCGGGAGATCAGTTTATTCAGGAGCGCATCGATTTGGGTTTCGCCACGGCAACTTGGTTTGACTCCTTTCCAAATGCAAAGATAACTGTGCTGGACCGGTGTGGCTCTGACATTCACCCATTAAATTAGTCATGAATCCCAAAACTGTTGATGACACGAATCTGCCACCTCGCCCGTTCAGGTTCGAATCTATGTGGGTCGATGATGAGGGATGTTTGGAGGTTGTCAAGAATGCATGGGGTAACCCGGGGAGTTCATTTGCAGCGCCCGGTATTTGCGGTAAAATCGACAGATGTGCGAGCGACCTTAAACAGTGGAATTCTAAAGTCTTCGGAAACGTCACACGAGAACTAAAATCTATCAGAGAGGAGTTGAGAGACATGGGGAAAAGGGGTATGAGAGGCGATTTGGTTTTCCATCGCCGCGCCTTAGAGAACCGGGAACGAGTACTTATGCGGCGGGAAGAGGAGATGTGTCTCCAACGGTCAAAAGCGAATGAATTCAAGTGGGGAGATTCGAACACCACCTATTTCCACCAGAAGGCGACAAACAGAAAGAAACGAAACGGTATAGTGAAGCTCGTCGATGAAGCGGGTTTGGAGTGGAGATCTTTCGAAGGGAAGGCAAAGGTTGCCAATGATTACTTTCATAACTTGTTCAGCTCTGATTTGCGCTTGAAGGGCTGATTTTGCAACTGTGGGGATGAGCTCTCTAATGACTGATGAAGACAACAAAGCCCTCCTTCTTCCCTTCGATCCTGAGGAGGTCAAACAGGCCCTTTTCTCGATTCACCCCACTAAATCTCTTGGGCCGGATGGAATGGCGGCAATCTTCTACCAGCGCTTTTGGCACATCGTCGGTAAAGATCTCACTAAGTTTGTCATCGACATCCTCAACGGGGGTGAATTTCCGTCAGGCTTTAATCACACGTTCATCTCCTTAATTCCGAAAGTCGAATCCCCTTGTAAAATGAAAGATTTGCGCCCAATTAGCTTGTGTAACATTACTTACAAAATTGTGTCTAAGGTGTTGTCCAACAGGCTCAAGCAGTGTTTGCACAAATTGGTGGCCCAGAGTCAGAGTGCGTTCCTTCCTGGACGATTGATTACAGATAATGTTCTGGCGGCTTTCGAGCTCTTCCATCATATGAATACCAAACGGAAAGGCAGAAAAGGCTTCATGGCATTGAAATTGGACATGGCTAAGGCTTTTGACAGAGTGGAATGGTCCTTTTTGGAGCATTGTTTGAGGAAGCTGGGGTTTGCAGATAGATGGTGCAGTCTTATCATGAAATGCGTGTCAACAGTGTCTTTCTCAACGTTGATTAATGGCCGGCCCTCGCAATTGTTCCGACCCGGGCGTGGTCTCCGTTAGGGAGACCCGTTATCTCCTTTCTTGTTTCTCCTCTACGCCGAAGGTCTGTCTGGGATGATGCGCCACAGTGAAGATTCGGGCCGTATCAAGGGGATTCAGATTTCCAGAACTGCGCCTTCTATCTCTCATTTGTTTTTCGCCGATGATAGTATCCTGTTTGCAAATGCGACCTGTCAACAAAGCCATGAAATCGCAAAAATCCTCCAAGTATACGGAGCAGCGTCAGGACAACAGGTAAACTTTGCAAAATCAGAGCTGTCTTTTAGCTTGAATGTGGATGGAAATCGTAGGTCGGAAATTCAGACTATCCTGGGTGTCCGGGAAGTGGAAAAACATGACAAGTATCTCGGTTTGCCGACGATGCTCGGGCGATCGAAGAAGTTGATTTTCAGCCGTCTAAAAGAACGAGTTATGCAGAAAGTGGGTGGATGGAATCAGAAATCCCTCTCTCAGGCTGGAAAAGAGATTCTCATTAAATCAATTGCACAGGCAATCCCGACTTTCACGATGTCTTGCTTTGCCTTGCCGAGCAGCCTTTGCGAAGAAATCGAGCAAATCCTTTGTGACTTCTGGTGGGGCGACACGAGTAATAAACGAAAAATTCATTGGCGAAAATGGAAGCGTCTATGCAAACCGAAGAATCAAGGTGGGATGAGCTTTCGAGACATGGAACAGTTTAATTTGGCCCTTCTTGCTAAACAGGGATGGCGATTGATTAACGAACCTGATTCGCTGCTGGCTCGTCTCCTTAAGGCCAGGTATTTCCCTCGAACAGACTTTCTTCAAGCGCAGATTGGTAATACTCCGAGCTTCACTTGGAGGAGCATTCTCCAGGGACGCAAGGTTTTGAAAGAGGGGCTGCGGTGGGCTGTTGGTAACGGTTCTCGTATCGATATTCGACGAGATTGTTGGATCCCCTATCCGGAGGGGCCTAGAGTAAGCGCAGCAGTTGCTGAATCCACCCCTCAGCGGGTCATTGATCTTATTAACTGGGAATCAAATCAGTGGGACGCAGAGGGGGTTCGAAGGTGTTTTTCTTCGGAGGAGGCAAAACTAATCCTTAACATCAAGTTGACTGAATGCAGCGCTGCAGACGAATTGGTGTGGCATTTCTCTAAAGACGGTTTCTTCTCGGTGCGGTCCGCCTACCACAATTCAATGCAAAAGGTGATCGCCTCAAGGGAGATAAACTCTTCTTCCTCTTTTGCGGGTATGGAACAGGTTTGGAAATCAACATGGCGTTTGAACATTCCTCTGAGGGTCAAGAGCTTTATTTGGAGAGCACAGAGTGAAATCTTACCAACAAAAGCCAAATTGTTTTCGAGAGGTGTAATCGAGGATGATTTGTGTCATATGTGTGGGAGGAAGGAAAATATCCTCCATGCTTTGGTGTGTTGTCCTGGTGTGCAAAGTTTCTGGGCGGAGTTTCCAAAGATTCGAAAATGGGGCTTCCGATCTAATTCCTTTGTGGATTTCGGCGAGCACATTCGACGGCAGAGAAGAAACGAAATGGACGTGTGGGCGACGATTTGTTACGGCATTTGGAGGGCACGCAATCTGACGCTGTTCGAGGGTAAAGCGATCGACCCGGGGGATCATATTCGGTCCGCTGTTTCTCAGCTGAAGGAATTCCAGTCTTGCCGACTTCGAAATCATATGGGTATTGCTGTGCAGCCGGGTGGATTGTTCTGGGTTCGGCCAGAACCGAACTGGGTAAAAATCAACAGCGACGCTGCAGTTCCGGCATCGCACGAGGCGGACATCGGGTTCGTGGTCCGGGAAAATAGCGGTTCACCCCTGTTCGTGGGCTCGAAAAGATTGAATCACGCGTCTGATCCTGAAATGATTGAAGCCGAAGCAGTGCTCTGGGCCTTGCGCTTTTGTAAGTCAAAGGAATTTAAACTCGTAATGGTGGAAACGGATTGTTTGGGTCTAATCTCGAAGATCCGAAGGAAGGCACAGTGGAGAGGCCCACTTGGCTGGTTTATTCGACAAATTTTGGAGTGCGCCAAGTCTTTCGAGACCGTTGAGTGGAATCATGTGCGTAGGGAGGGAAATAGACCGGCCCATCTGTTAGCGAGTCTTAGACCCAATGTGGAAGTTTATACTAGGTTTTTTCCAGAATTTTCGCATGAACTGAATTATTTACTTTTGAAAGATTGCAAGTAATATAAGTACTTCTTCGTTGCTAAAAAAAAAAGAAAAAAAGAGAAGAGGTTAGCTAGACAGTGGGGTTACTGGAAACCCATCTCGCAGACTGTCACCATTCACTACCGCCGCGCCAGTTGAACATGAATCCTGTGAGGAGAGCTCTGTCCTACTCGTTCAATGGCAGGGGTCGGATGTATCTCTCCTCCTCCTCCTCAGCCGCCGCCACTAAACCCCAACGCCCAGCTGAGATTCCGTTCCAGCCCAAGGTCGCCAATTCCCTAAACTTCATCGGCGTCGTCCAATCGCCGCTTCAGTTCCTCGCTTCCCTCGACGGCAACTACTGGGCCGCTACTATCCTCTCCCAGCATCAACCTCCCCGCTCCCCTCTCTCGTACCATTCCGAATCCACCATCTCACCTCCTCTTGCTTCTTTTTTCAATTTGTGTTCTAATCCTTCTTTTTTTGCTTCCAGGATTCCAATTGTATTTCAAGGTGACTTGGCCCATACCGCCGCCTCCCACCTCAAGCCAGATGACAATGTATACATCTCTGGATATCTCACTTCTGATATACTCCCCTTATCTTTGCCAAGTGATCAACACTATTTCCAGGTATTATTATCTGTTTCACTATATCAACAAACATATCATACTCATGCTGACACCTTCGTAATCTCCAATGAAATCAACACTAAAATTAACAAAATGGAGAAATTCTCTTATAGATCACACGCTAGAATTAGCATTCTCAATAACATTTTGCTAGCATTGAGGTGTCCAAAAAACAAACCATTTATTCAAGAATAGGCGAGTAGCAAAATTATAGCAATACTTTGTTGTTGTTGGTTGATTTGCTGAAAGTAAAAATTGCAAAAAGTACAAATTTGACCTGCTAAAATCCTAGTTAGTATGCTAATTTTAGGTTTGCCATTGAGATGTCCCTGTATGTGGTTAATTCTAAACAACTTGAGTTGGGTTGGAGCTGCCTGCTACTTTATATGTGTTTCCTATGATAATTGCCGTTTTAGATCAGCTGAAATGATCGTTCTACATGTTTTAGATAATTATCTTTGCCAACTGATAATTTTATAGTTCATCACTCCGACTTAGGCTCCCATAAACAAAATTATGGTACATGAACTTTTGGAAAGTTTATCTATAACACACTTCATGCTATCATTATTTTCCAAGTGTCTCATCGGATTCGGCTGAACTGGGTTTGGGTTGTCATTAATATATTGTTAGTAACAGCTTATATCTCGTTTAATTTATCAAATATTCCACCTTGAAGGAAGTATGTATAACATAAATGTTACAATACACTGCATCACATCAACTCATCTAGAATTATTTTTTCATTAAGAATAAAAATCATTTATTCGATAATATATATGATGGGATCTACATTGTAATCTTGCCAGAATTATAATTCGGTTTCGTGTAACAAGCTGCTGAAAATGTCTCAATCCACAAGTCATTGGGGTTCAGATTGAAATTTTTTAAAAACCCTGATATCCTGGGCTGGGTCTTCAGGTTAGGTTATGTTCTGAAAGTTTTTATTAGCAATACAGGTTGCGGCTTGTTTGCAACTTTCCATAACCTTAAGTGAGTTAGCCTCATCTATTCTTCTTTTTCCTGTTTCTTTATATACTGAAAGAATACAGGTATGGATTTTCTAGCCGCACAACTATAATTAGTTCTGTGTTTGGGACATAATTGATTTCACAATGTATTAATTAATGTCAATGCTCAAATTGCAAGTTCTTCTCTTTGTTGTTTTCACAGACAACCGCCAGTCTGCCAGGCTGTTTTTGTATTCCTTGTCTGCACAAGATTGTGATGTTTTGTGTGGTTAATGTATCATAAATTATTCTCCTTATAATGCTTCCATCTTCTTATCATGCCTACAAACATATACATTATCAGTTGAGCTTAAGAAATGATCTGGTTTATATTCATACTATTGTAATTTATTCATTGGTTTTTTGTTCTTTTTGGTGTGTCATACATAACATATCTTTCATGAGATTTTGGAATTATTTCTCACAACCGAACTTCCCTTCATGACATGTGTTGGAGAAGGTCATGGTTCAGAGCCTTAATTTTGTTCAAGGTTCTCCTTATGCTAAGAGTAACCCTTATGCTAAGAGTAAGAGCCATTTAACATCAGATGAGAAAGACTTGAAGCCTTACAAAACTGGTATATTTCTTCTTCCAGCTTGGCTTATTTTTATTGAAGGTTGGCAGTTGTGTAATAGAAACCATAGTGTGCTGCTGTGAGCATGGGCTTGATAATTTAAGTTTTTCTTCTACAATAGCTGCAGATTATGTTTTTTTTTTTGGTTTGAAGTATGGAACACAATGGAGAGTCATACAAGTATTTAAATACACCACATTATGGGATATGTATACAGAATAAACATATTAGATGTCTGTTTTAGAGCAAAAAAAATTAAGTAGTGCAAACAACAACTTTCGTTCTTTCAGAAATCGTGCAAGTAAATTAGAAAGAAGATAACACCATCATTAGGTTTGAAATTAGAACCATGGATAAGTGTAATAATGTTCAATATTGAGATCCCACAGAGCTTAGAGAGATTGTTGGGGTGGTTTTGTCTCAATCATGAGCTATTGAGCTGTTTATGCTGCGTAACTTCTATACTCTGTCTAATACATTTACCTCTATTTTAAACATTTGTTGCTCATTCGATACTGGACTTTGGTAGTGATATCCCATTCATTTTAACTTCCTTGAAAAGTGTGTTGGGAAAAATGCATGATTGCCTTGCCTCTCCCTGATTGTTTATATATCTCAAGATTCTGTTTAACTCCCAAATTTCTCCTTTCTTGTGTACTTTTCTTTGTTGTTTCTTTTGCTTGTTTGCATTTAGTTACTTGTCTTTTCTGTGGTTGGTATTCTATTCTGTCCCCCTATGACTTCGTTTTTCCTGGGTCTAGATTTGCTCGGGGTAAGGGTCAATGAATATTTTACACTGATTGAATGTAGGATTATCATGTTGGAAGTTGATATGGGGATGAATTGGCATGATTTAATAAAGCTTTTGACTAATATTACACCTTTTACAGTTGCAGCCAGTAAGGGAAAACCCGTGGACACCAAATGTTGGGAGGACCTGGTCAACAATTTTACGGAATGGAAAGACTACCGAAATGATAAGAAAAACAAAGTGGTCAGAAACACATCATTTTATGTTTTGTATCTTCTCTCACTAAGTGATGTGTAAGTTCTTATTCTATGAATACTAAAATTGCAGGTGAAAGAAAAACATCCTGATTTCAAGCACAAAGTAGACAAGCGTTCACTTTGGCTTAACTCAGCACCAAGTTGGGTTGTAGGGAAACTTGCAGCGTTAGAACCTCAAAAAGAGGTTGCTATGGCCAAGAAACCGCTGCCACGTGAAGGTTAGGATTCCAGAATTCCTCCCATTGTGATCTTAGGCTGTGTTTGGCTAACCCATTTATATAAGGACATTTTTTCCTTCTAGAAAAGGAAATGTGTACAAAAAAATCCCTTCATTATAATGTTTTGTTGATTGTAGTCAGTTTTGCTGTCGAATGTGAAGGACCATGGAAGGACTTAGTAGAAAATCCGAGTAGATGGTGGGATAATCGCGCTAACAAGGTACATTGTATATAAGATGACGTTTTAGTGTTGTCATGTGGTTGTTCGATTATCGTCTGTGTATTTTTATGATTTTATACTTTGGGTTTTTGTAGCCTACACCAAGGCATCCAGATTTCAGGAACAAGGACAATGGTGAAGCGTTGTGGTTAGATAAGGCGCCGCAATGGGCTATGGACAAGTTGTCTATTGCAAAGGCTTGACTCTGTCTCAGGGAGTAGCTTCGTTTCTGGTCTTTGCTATGCTATATTACAGCCCTAACCAGGGTCAGTGGTTAGTCAGGAAAAAAACCAACATATTTTGTAAGAGTGAATGGATGATTGTGGATAGTGTAGCATGTAGGTGTAATGATACGATAAGTCCTTTTTGATATATTATATTTACATGCCATTTGTGTTTTTTTTTTGTCTTTTGGATACAAGATAAACACTGAGATCCCTTTATAAATCACGAGCGAATAAGGGACTGAGATTGACGACAATACAATCCTAGCTGTAGAGTCTGGACTCAACCTTAGGTATACAAGAATGATACAAAAACAAACGGGTCGCTGTCGTGCGCACCTCAATTTTCAGCGGCGCACACCCTGACTGCTGCATCCTGGATGCAGCTGTGAGACAATCGAATACATCCTGGATGCAACCGTTTAGTTCAGCTAATTCGACAATTAAATTAAAAATTAATAATTTGTGGGTTAATTATTGTCAGAAATCAGATGCTTCCAGGATGCAACCGTCCTCTGACAAAGGATGAACGGGACCCAAGGCGTATATATTTATTCAAAATTAAACCAGTTGCGTGCTGGAAGCAGCGGAGCTCTGTAAAAGTTTAAAAGTGGACCCCAACTCACCTGTCTCATTTAATAGGGCAGATGGAGGTTGCTTTTGACAGATGTATCCTGGATGCATCTTAGGGTTACGGCACTACCCCACAATTTAATTTCCAACTGTCGCCAACGGCCCCACTTGTCCCACCTGCCACATTAAATTACCATCAGCTGCGTCCTGGATACATTCGAGTTTTTTCCCTTTCTCTGAATTTTACAGTACAATCGAGCCTCAGTATAACATTTTTACCCAGTGTAAATCTGTAATTGTGGCCATTTCACTCTCAAACATCTTCTTCCCCACCTCATTACCAATGGTTTCTTCATCAAGTGAATCCTCGTGGGACGGCCCTCCGGAAGCTTCTTCGACTGAGTCCGAGTCCGTGGTTGATAGCAAAAACGTCCCGGTAAGTTTCCCGTTGAACTCCCTAATTAATTAGTTAATTTGTCATACAATAATATACCCATTGTTAGAGAAATGATGGTTTAGACTAATGTAGAGATTATTATTGTTGATGAGATGATGTTTTTGGTTGTCTATTGTAGAAAATGTTGTTATTGATTGGATTAAGTTGATTTAGTGAGTTGTGGAAAAAAATTATATTGATTAGTTTATAAATGATATTGATTAGATGTTAGAGGAGAGAGAGATGGATGATGATTCGTCATTTGAGGATTATTCTTCACATTTTACCACTAATATGGTTTGGTCGACTATGGAGGAGTTGATAAGTTGGGTTATGCAAGTAGGTTATTGACTCCTTATGGTTATAACGATAAAAACGTCAAAGCCCGGAAGAATTATATTGCATTGCAAGCAAAGTGGAAAGTACAGATCCGCAAAAAAGAAGAAGGAAGGGGGAGAATTGTCTGAAAAATGATGGGAGTGAAGAGAGGGAAAAAAATGGCTGTAAGTTCATGTTACACGGTTCATTCTCGAAAGGAGAAAACCACTATAGTGAGGGTTGGAGATTGACCGTAATATACGGAAAACACAACCACGACAAGCTCGAGTCTCTTAGAGGTCACAGATTTGCATCGAAGCTTACAAAAAAGCAACGGGAACAAATAGCTATTTTGCTCGGCAAGCGGAATAAAGCCAAAAGAAATTGAAGAGCTTCTTAAGAGGGAGACTCCCGGCACGTTGGTCACATCCGGACAGATATATAGCTATAAGAGTATGGAGAGGAGAAAGTCTAGGGGAAACCTAACTATCACACAATACTCTTTGCAGTTTTTGAAGGAGAAGGGGTATTTTACCGACACTTTGAGTGAGTACGATGCAAACGGAAACTTGGTTTGGATAGACTTGTTTATCTCTCACCCCGACGCAAGACATTTGTTGAGGATGTTTCCCAACGTTGTGATCATGGATACTACTTACAAGACCAACAGGTAAGTTTTTAATTTTTGAGTTGTAATAACGTATACGTTTCTTATAGAATGATTTGCATATATACTCTTTTTGTTATTTGTAATTGCATATATACTCTTTTTGTTATTTGTAATAACGTATACGTTTCTTTATATTAGTATGGGCTATTGTTATATTATAATTATGTGCACTAACATTCCTAACAATACATAATCAGGTACGGGAAACCCCTGTTGGAGTTTGTAGGGTTCACTTATACGACTCACACATATTGCATTGCTTTAGTATTTATGAAGCAAGAGACAACCGAGCACTACACATGGGCCTTGAAGAGATTGAAATGGTTATTCGGAAAGAGAACACCTCTATGCTTCATGTCTGACAGAGAGCTTGGAGCAATCGGGGGGGTCAAGAATGTTTTTGGAGATGTGAGGCATTTGCTATGTCAAGTCCATGTTGACCGCAACATTAGGTCATACGCTAAGACGATGGGAGTTGATGCGACTAGATTCTGTAGCAGTGTACGTAGGGTAATGAGATCCCATACAGAGAAGGAGTACCACGAAAGACTAGTCTATTTCAGGCAAAAGTGGAAATCAGGTTTGGTACGCTATGTTGAGTCCACATGATTTACTCCTCGCAAAGAGAAGCTCGTTTGTGCATGGTCCGATGACGTCCGCCACTTCGCCACGAGATCATCGAACAGGTAATATAGTTCATCATCAATAAACTTGATTTTGTTTTACAATTAATCATTAGCTTACCTGATTTGATTATTATTTCGTTGATTTTAAGGGTGGAGTCTCAACACGCCATGTTGAAGAACATGTTGGGCTCATCCGTGGGAGCGTTGGACTCAATTGTGCAGCACATTGACAACATGTTTACCCATCAGATCCACAATATAAGAGATGAGATGGGGAAGAGCACTTACATGACCCCAATTGATATATTGAATGCTCCAAAGTGGATGGAAACATTTTTTTCTCGTTTGAAGTGCAGAGTTTCTCGTAGTGCCTTGAAACTACTTAAAGAACAAGTTATGCTAGCAAAGAAGGGAGATATTCCCGATATAGATGACAACAGTGATCGTTGGTGGACAACTACAATGGAATTGCCTACCCCGAGGAGGATAAAGATTTATGTAGAAGAAGACATACCATGTCCTATTGCAGATATTGATGTATATTGAAGGCAAATCAAGTGGAATGGACTAGATGCTACCGATACAGAGGAAGATGATAATGTTCTTCTTACGGATGGGCAGATGAAGCTAAACGCTTTTTTTGAAAGCTACAAAAAGAATGAGGTTAGCAAGGATTTGGTGTACTTGATTTCTCAGAGGATTGATGAGTACATAACTCCCGTAGTAGCCAAACAAAATGATCCAGAAGTTGCTGAAACAAAGAAGGGTAGATCGAAGAAGAAAATCCCCAAAACCAGTACGAAGCGTGATAATACTTGGGAGGAGAATGTCGATCTAGCAATGGATGAAGTGAAGATAGAAAATGAAGTGGTAGTCGTGGGTAAGGCCTCGTCTAGACGAAGGACGAAGAAGTCGTCTCAGCCTTCTAGAGCACGCCCTACGACACTATCACAATCACAACCCTCACAGCCCTCACTGGATGATCCAGATTGTACTATCACGGGTGTGACCACGTTGTTTCCAAAGTTAGTTTATCAGCCAATCATTTATCTGGGCTTCAACTGGGGGGCCGAGAATGTTGACTCTTTCATGTTGGCCTACATAAATCGGGTACAGGATGTTAGGGGCGATGGTCATTGTGGATATCATTCATTGTCGGTATTGATGGGGAGTCACGAAGACATGTATGCTACTGTGCGCTTTGAGCTTTCAAAGTTCATTCAGATGCATCAAAGTTATTGGCAGATGGTGTGTGAGGAGCCTAGAGACATCAACGAATTGATCATGGAAATCAACACTGTATTATCACCGTGTCCAGAGAGGTTTTGGATGTCAGTCCCTTTTATGGCATTGGTATTTGCGACTCTGCATCAATGTGCTGTTGTTGTTCTATCCTGGTTTGGTCCTTGCATGTGTCTTCCACTATTTGCTCCACCGGGAAAAGATCCTCCCACGGTGGTGATTTGTTTGGCCCTCGTGGGTCTTCAAAATCATTTTGTTCCGGTAAGTTTGTTCTAACATATTTACATAATAAATGATTTATTATTTTTTATAATGATATTGTGTTGTCGTTTCAACAGGTGTGGTTAGTTAGCGACTACGGTCCTATACCTCCTCCGCCAAGACAATGGACTACATACCGAGATTGCACTGTTGAAGGATGGGAAACACACCCGCGGTTTCGTGGGAGGTTGAAAGATTCGTTAGAGAACGAGAGCTGGCTGGAAGACCTCGTATCATGAACTAGGTTATTATGTGTATGAGAAATGATTAACAATGTGTATGAACAATTATGTAGGAATGGTAAGAATTACGGATAGATGCTCCTAATTATGTATGAAAGGTCTTTGACTAATTTTTGCTCTTGGTAGCCAGTTTTGCTTCTCTGATGTACAGGTTAAGCTCTTATATGAAGCTACTGTATTTTCATTTCTCAGGTTCAATCAGTTGCTTCCAAGATGCGTCCGTGTACATTATTTTCTATTTAATATAAATGAAAATAATGTAGGCTTTATGATGCATCCGTGTACATTTATCTTCATCAGTTGCTTCCAAGATGTTCAATCAGTTGCTTCCAAGATGCATCCGTGTACATTTATCTTTATCAGCCGCGATCGCGGAGTCCAGTCTGTTGAAAAAGAGATATCTTTTGAAAATAATAACCAGTTGCTTCCTGGATGCATCGCTGGTGTATCTTTCTTTATCTACCGCCAAAATGTGTGGGTTTTTGAAATAAGATCCAGCTGCATCCTGGATGCAGCTAGATCTATCTTTATTTTTTAAAACTCAGATCTAGCTGAATCCTAGATGCATCTGGATCTGAGTTTTAAAAAATCCCGTTTTTAGCGTCGGATAGGGGGGAATCATGTCTTCACACACTTAAATTCTATTTTTGTACTGAAACTACAAAGTTCGTTACGAACCGTACGCATCTTGGTTAAACCTATACACTTTCATCATAACACTTGGTAGTGTTATGTGCAAAGTGGTAGGTTTAACCAAGTAGCGTACGATCCACATTGAACTTTGGTATTTTACTTCATAGATAGGTTGTAGGTGCACCATTACATGTTTCCCCCTTATCCACCGCCAAAATGTGTGGGTTTTTGAAAATAAGATCCAGCTGCATCCTGGATGCAGCTAGATCTATCTTTATTTTTTAAAACTCAGATCCAGCTGCATCCTGGATGCATTTGGATCTGAGTTTTAAAAATCTCGTTTTTTGGCGTCGGATTGGGGGGAATCATGTCTTCACACACATAAATTCTATTTATGTACTGAAACTACAAAGTTCATTACGAACCGTACGCATCTTGGTTAAACCTATACACTTTCATCATAACACTTGGTAGTGTTATGTGCAAAGTGGGTAGGTTTAACCAAGTAGCGTACGATCCACATTGAACTTTGGTATTTTACTTCATAGATAGGTTGTAGGTGCACCATTACATGTTTCCCCCTTATCCACCGCCAAATGTGTGGGTTTTTGAAAATAAGATCCAGCTGCATCCTTGATGCAGCTAGATCTATCTTTATTT